>NC_134831.1:118836227-118897779 GCF_004210375.1 Tachypleus tridentatus
ACAAGTTTGAGTACCACCAGTGTAAGAGGGCAATTGTAGTCATGGGGATGATCAGTTGAAAAGAAAGAGGCAGATGTTCAACACGTGTTTTAATAGCTAAGAAGGAAAGGGATGTGTGTGAAGAGCTAGATACATGAGAGAATCATTCATTAAGAGTATTAGCAATGTTCTGAGCATCAGCAACTTCATGGATATTGAATATTAAGCTAGAGAGGGTGACAGCAGTATATTGTCCACTCACCTTCCGGATCTTGTCCCATATGACTTTTGAACTGGTGGTTGAAGAAATGCTGGAGGTGTATTTAATCCAAGATTCCTTCTAGCTTTGACGTCTAACTCATAAAGCCTATGCAAAGGCTTGCTGAAATGCAATGCAGTTTGAAAGCGTGGGATATCTATGAAATTTATCCCAAGCACGTTTCTGAGCTTTTCGTATTATAGAACAAGCAAAATTCCACCAAGGGCGGGGATGCCGTGGGAAAGATGTTGAGGTTTTGGAGATGCACTGAGCAACTGCTTGAACAATACAGTTGGTTACTGCTGCTACACAATCACCTATCGATGATTTACATAAGATGACAGGATCAAGTTCCGAGAGAGCAGTGAAGGAGGGCCAGTTGGCCTGGCACAACTTCCACTGAGGCAAACGGGTCAGGTGGCACTGATCACGGCCAATCTCTCTTAATACAATAGGAAAATGATCAATACACCGTGGATTGATGTCAACCTCCCAAGAAAAGCAAGTGAAAAGTGAAAGGTAGCAGATAGAAAGATCTATAGCAGTAAATGACTGACTGGGTGCATGAAAATAAGTGTAAGAGCCAGTACTGAAGAGAGACAGGTTGTGATTCAGGAGCACATGCTCTATAGCACGACCCTTCACATCAATACTAGAACCACCCCAGAGGGTATTATGCCCATTAAGATCCCCCAAAATTAAAAATGGAGTTGGCACATGCTCAATGAAGGCATCAAGGTTTGAGGGATGATAACTTTGTCCAGGGGTAAGGTACAGAGAGGAATAGTGATGGTATGACCCAAGGAGATATGGATAGCTACAAACTCTAAGGGCGTATTCAATGACAAGGACCCGGTGGGCACATGTTGATCAACCAGCAGTGTTACTCCCCCACGTCCTTGTCCTACACGTGACCTATCATTTTGGTATAAGGAGTATTGTCGAATTGTGACTGTATTGGTAGGTTTTAAAAATGTTTTCTGTAAAGAAAGACGTGGGATGATAAAAGTCAATCAAATCCTTGATGTCATTCACATTTGATTGAAAACCTCAATAGTTCCATCGGATTAGTGTGGCCATTTTTTTATTTATTTTGGAAGAATATATGGCAAGGAGACCTTCTGCTTGCGACCGCGCGTTTTTTTCTTTACTGGATGTGGGTCAGTCACTCTCTAGTGATCCTTCTCTAGATCAGGTGGGCAGGTCGATGTTTGTAGACATACGTTCTCGTGATTGAGAACGTGAACGAATGGTTTGTTTAATTTTTGGGGTGTTAAGAGAGGAAGACCCCATGGAAACACCTGGGCTTTAACAAGATGAAGTTGGGCAATAACTGGCAGATGTGGTAGGGACAGAGATAAAAGTAGATACTGATTCATTAACTCTGTTGATTTTGGAGGGTGCTACATTAAGATGCACTGTTAAGGATTCTGTAGGAGGCACAGAAAGGTCTGTTTGGACTCTTACTGTAGTAATGGAATAGATTACAGCAGCATAAGTCCAAGATGGAAGTGGGAATAGTAATTTCCGAGCCTCTGGGTAAGTAATATTGTGAACAGTCTTTAGACGTTGTACTTCTTTCTCTTCTACCCATTTAGGGCTAGAAGTAAAATAGGAAGGATGTGGACCATTACAGTTAATACAATGTGATTCAAGTTGGCATTCAAAAGCATCATGGTCTTTACCAGCACAACAGACACATGTCAAGGAACCATGGCAAGATGTTTGAGTTACCAAATCGTTAACAATGGAAACATCTAACAGGATTAAGAATATAAGGCCGTATCTTACAGTTCAGATATCCTGCCTTGATTGTGGTGGGAGGACGCGATGTTGTAAACATTAATCAGTTAGAACATTTGTCAGCTCCATAATTCCGTCTCTACGAGTAAAAATTCGGAGCACGGCTGTAATACCTTGGCTGGTGAAACTTACGAGGATCTCTGACTCTGGAATGGTTTTTAAATCCCTCTCAACTATAACTCCTCTGGAAGAATTCAAAGTAGAATGAGGAGTAACCTCAATGGGTATATCCACATGGCCTTTGATTTCAAGAGGAATTTGAAATGTTGTGATGAAGATGTTTCCACTAAAATGTCCCCAGACATTAATTTTTTTACCGATTTAGGAGAGCCAGCAAGCCCTTCTGAATAAAAAATGAAGACATCTGCCCAAAGGAATTTCAGTTAAAGAATGTATAATTAAAATATCGGGACAGCTTCAAGCTGTGAGTTTGACTGTACAGAGTCATAAATGTGCGATTGTTTGCCAGTAGACGGATTTTTCTCTATGCTGTCATATTTGTTTATTTTTTTTATTTGAGGGGTATCCATAATAAAAAAAATATATTTCAGTGCTCACTGTCCCCACCCACCATTAGGGGACGCACTACAATGTCATGCAAGGACATTGCAGCAACGCCATGGTTTCGTGAGCACTATACCCAAACACCAGCATCAGACACAATGTCCACAACACCCGTTGAGAACTTCCAACACTGGTACTTAGTTGACTCTAGCCCAAGTGGACCAGCCGATTGACCCAAGAAGGGCCACCCAAAGGCCGCCCGTCTACAGGAATTCAAGGCCAAAGTGGTGTGTTAGGGTTGGACTCCTCAATAACCAGGATCCTCTCCTCCCCTTCACGGGTCACCACACATGGCAAACACGCAGGTGAATGTTTAGATCCCAGAGGAGGTAAATTGAAATACACAACCTTCTCTGGGAGGTCCCCTCACCACGTACAGGAATCCACATCAAGGAGTGTTGGAGAAAAGACTTGGATGATACCTGGGATGGTGAAATTGTCCTATGAGGAGAGACTAAAATCTCTAAACATATTTCCTCTGGAGAGAAGAAGGATCAGAGACGATTTCATTGAAGTGTTTAAGATTATTTGGGATGTTGATAATACAGATCCAAACTTTGTGTTCAGCAGTGAAAATAATAGAACAAGGGGACATATAATCAAATTTTGGCAGAGAAGGAGTCATCTGCAATTTAGACAGTATCATTTTTTTAAATAGGGTGATTGGCTTTTGAAATGAGCTGCCTTCAATATCGTTACGTCATAGAGTTAAGCGAAAAGAAGGCCAACCTAGACTGGGTTTCACATATTATTTTAATGCATTGAAAACGTTTATTAAAAAGAAAAATATATCACTAATGAAACTGGCCCTGAATTTTTTTAGATGTTTTTCTCGAAAACAATTATTTCTTTTAATGCGTTTTAACCCAGGAAAAATGACCCAGATATTTAACCTTCGAAGCTGAAAAAGTAGAAGTGAATTAACTGTGAATTTATTTAAGAAATAAAAATAACTTTATTAAACGAGTGCTTATTTCAAACATAAAATATCTTTTAAATGAAAAACATTTTAATTTCCAGTTAAAGGGGACCTTTGTTACCAGAGCATCCGAACATATAAGCTTGTTTGTTTTTTAATTTTGCGCAAAGCTAATTTAGTAGTGTAAGACTAGAGGAAAGGCAACTAGTCATCACCGCCAACTCTGGGACTACTCTTTTACCAATGAATAGTGGGATTGCCTGTCACAATATAACGCCCGCACGGCTGAAAGGGTGAACAGGTTTGGTGTGGCGGTGATTCGAACCCGCGACCCTCGAAACGTAACCATGCCAGGCCTCCTTTAAATACGAAGAACATTTCAGGTTATAACAGTATTGTGATATGTCGGATCGAACTGAATTAAGAGTGATGGGATAGTTCCGCATGACAATAAGAGATTAAGGAATGATACCGAGTAACTACGAGTAACAAAGTAGTGCCGATGATTTAAAGACAATGTACACAAAGTAAAACATGAAACAAATAAATTTTATTGAAACACTAAACAGAAATACAGAATATATACTTAATTTGTACGCTGGATTGTCCATTTTAGTTTGTCAAGCTATTTTCTCTTCAAGATGGTGTGCTAGTCTGTTTAAATCAATGTTATCTTCTCTACAAGACACATCGTACTTACCCAACGTGACTAACGTTACCCCTGTAATGGTCATTCTAATTAGGTAAGGTTGTAACCTCAAACCTCCACGCGTTGTGATACTGAAGGACATTGTTGCATGATGTTCAGTATTATAGCAATATCATATCAGGACAGAACAAACGATATTCCTTTATAAATGTTTGTTTTTGAATTTCGCACAAAGCTACTCGAGGCTAATCTGTGCTAGCCGTCCCTAATTTAGCAGTATAAGACTAGAGGGAAGGCAGCTAGTCATCACTACCGACTGCCAACTCTTGGGCTACTCTTTTACCAATGAATAGTGGGATTGACCGTAACTTTATAACACCCCCACGGTTGATTGGGGCAAACATGTTTGGTGTGACTTAAAGTATCCAATAAATATTTTAAAATTTATTTATTGCCTTAAACTTAATTAAAAACCGAAAAACAGTTTTGTAGTCATTTTCTGTAACTTTGAGGATAAATTCACAATATGTAATTTTCACGTTAGCTCAATCTAGAAGTATTAATTTTCATATACTTGAGTCTAGTAGATATACTATGTCTGTTGAAAAACGTGAGAAAATAGTTCTTTGGCGTGGGCTTAGTAGACAAGTAAAACGACCTGCCTTTTCTAACTCTGAATTACTTCCCAGAGGTAATAGAGCCAGTCATCTTTACCCTAAGTGTGAGCTCGAACAGATGTATCGATATACTTTTGTCGGTGTGTTGTTCTAAAATAGAAATTTAATTTACTTTAGAAAGCCAAAAGTGCAAATCTACCTATAAAAAACTACCACAGTGTGGCATGAGTTTAATAATATGTAAAGGGTATAAACAATCTATAAGCCTTCGACACAATACAGTACTTTCTACAAATGTCCGTCAATGGGACAGCGATAAGGCTACGCTAAAGTCCAGGAGTCGAGTCTTTGCTGTGGACAAAGCAAATACGAAACAACTACTGGCAAAAGTTAGGCTGTTTGACACTATTTTTAAAATATTTAATTTCTTATTTTAAGATATAAAGTAATTTGATTTTGTGCTTCGCGAGCAAAGCTATTCAAGGGCTATCTGCGCTAGCCGTCCCTAATTTAGCAGTGTAAGACTAGAGGAAAGACAGCTAGTCATCACCGCCAACTGTTGGGCTATTCTTTTACCAACGAATAGTGGGATTGACCGTCACATTATAACGCCCCACGGCTGAAAGGGCGAGCATATTTGGTGAGACCGGGATTCGAACCCGCGACCCTCGGATTACGAATCGAACGCCTCAACACGCTTGGCCATGCCGGGCCCTCTACTGAAATAGAATACTAGTATACTCGTATTAAGTAAAGTAAAATAAACAGTAATTTGTACAAACAAAATATAATTATGCTTGCTTCATAAATTCCTTTATTTATTCTTTGTGTTTGCGATATGCAATATACAGTTACATTTATTATTTTTCGGTGCTGTTTTTCACATTTAGTTTTCAATACCGTTAGTGATACAAAATACCAAAATATGCATTCACAAATAGCGTATTGAAACCAAATTTCGACTCTTTTCTTGAAAAACTCAGTTGTCCAGTGTAGCGATTTTGGAAATAAATGGAACTCGGCTTGTAAAGGAATTAATGCAAAATCAGAAGATCTATCTGGATTTGTTCTTCCGATTCGAGGAATAAATGGCGCACGGCCTATCCGAGGTGTGAAAAAGGCTCTTTTGACCCAGTCTACGTCACCACCATCTAAAGTTTTGTGGCTGACATAGGGAGTTGGAATAATTCGTCGAACAATATTTTGAATATCTCCATCTTCAACTGCAAAGCTGTCAAGCCAATCTGTTTGAACGTCCCCGCCATGTTCTTGGAGCATGGACCTCTTCTTTCGGCCAATTCTTGGGTAAAACGTGTAAAAGAGCTTAGGATCATTTGCCTTTTCAGAACTTTTAAGCACAAAATCTTCGACCATGAGATAGGAATATGGCAAGAAATCAAAAACTGGGGATCGCCCTTTTCGGAGAAAAAACGCCCTTTCGTCACCAGTTGGTTTGAAACTACGACCTTGTCGTAACACTGAGATGGAATCGTCCTTCTTACTTTTGTCATTAGCAACATAACCTGAAAAATATGTGAACATTAAAGTGATTATAAATTATTAAAACAGACAACATGAAACTGGTTGATATAAAAATAGATGTGTTCAAAATGTGAAAAGTTGAAAAACACGCAAGTTTTGGAGCAAATGTAACCATTTTAGTAATTAATCTAGAAATACATTTTTTCGTATAATAAGGTATTTTGTAGTTTCCAATGTTGGTCCAGTTTTATATAAATTTTAAAGTTAAATTTTTTTAACAGTATCATGCTATTCGTATTGCTTACCTCGATCAGCAAATATATATGTCCTTTCTTATGCATCAAATCAAATTGACTTTAAATTAACTCATTGAAGAAATAGAAACCACTATAAACTTTTATCATAAAACAATCTTTCAAATCGATTTTCGGCCCAAGATGGCGTGATGGTTAGGGTACTTAATTGCAATTTGTATGTCGTGGGTCAGCCCCATTATTCGAGAATGAAGAATAACTCAAGAGTTGGTGGGTGGTAGTACTGACTAACTTCTTCCTTCTAGTCTATTACTGTAAATTAGGGACAATCACTGCGGATAGTTTGTTTTTGAATTTCGCGTAAAGCTACACGAGAGCTCTCTTCGCTCGCCGTCCCTAATCTAGCAGTGTAAGACTAGAAGGAAGACAGCTAGTCATCACCACCAACCGCTAACTCTTGTGCTACTCTTTTAGAAAATAATAGTGGAATTGACGGTCACATTATAACGCCTCCACGGCTGAAAGGGCAAGCATGTTTGGTGCGACAGGAATTCGAACTTACGACCCTCAGATTACAAGTTAAATAAAATCTTCTTTCTTTAAAATTGAAGTTTAAACATAAAAAGTATTACAAAACTGCTTAATAATTGAACGTAATTTCACTTTAAAAATTTAACGTGGGATCATGTACTTTAAACTTTAAATTAAAGACAGCATTATCAAGGAATCAAAAGTAGGTGATGCTTTAAGATATGGAACAAAAGTAAATGGGTTTACATTTAAATTGTTAATACGTGATATCTTCCTTTTACTTATAATATACTTTGATTAATATAAAAGAGAGACAGTGACGGCAAGTTGGCCAGCTCGTTAATAACTTTTACAGATTGTATCTTTAGGTTTCCTAATACACAATATACAAGAAAAGAAAGTGAAAATAATACACGTTTAACAGCTGATACGTCAAGAATATTATAGCAAAATCATACCCATAGAGGTCCAGTAAAAGGATGTTATAAGGCAGATCGCAAGCTGGAAATTCTGGACGATGAACATGATCGGCTGGATGTGAAAAGAAGTTGTGTCCAAGAACGAAATGTGGTCTCTGAAGAACTTGGTATCTACTTATAGTAGTCCATAGACCCAACAAAACCATCGTAAGCCGAAATATCTACTCTCACAATTACTGAAATATTCACAGAGTATCCATGGTTATTGGTTGACGTCAGAGGATAAATCTTCATCATGCCAGGAATTCAAATAATTTATGAATATATATGTATATATGTCTTTATTCCCTGTATCACTGAAATAAACCAAAGAAAATGAAATTCTAGGTTTCGTTGCTATATGATAATTACATCATTTTAGAGATTCAAAAGGTTTTGATATGTTTGTTCTCAGCAGGGTGTCTCTAAATCAGAGCAAAATAAATTGACAAAATTTGCAGAAAACAAATCTCACTATTATAGGATTTGTTTCTTTTACCTTAAATAATGCTTTATGTGTTCAACACTAGTTAAACTACTAAAGTGGATTGGTTTCTTACTGAGAAAGTTTAATAAACTTTACAAGGCAAATATAACTCTGCTGCTTCTAACCATCCGTTTGAATATTTGTACCCTTGGGTGGCCAATAGAAAGCCAAAGAAATTTTATTTTGTGAAGAAATTTGTTAGGGACACCGAATTGACATGTTCGAAGAATTTTTTTTTTCTTTTTGAAATAATGAAAGTGGTCCCATGTCTTGCACGGTAAATAAGTTCTATTGCAAAGGGTAAATAATTAGTAATGTGGGTTATAACAACCGGTAATATTGACTTTTGGCCAAAGCGTGTGCGGTGACTTGACTAAAGAAAGCCATCTAATGATATATCATAACTAAATATCAATGTATGTCATGAGGTAAAAATACACTTGTATGTTACAGGCTTTATTTACATAACTTTATTTTCATATTCTGCCTTGCTGGAGTACCAGTCCATTAGACGGATGGAATAAAATCCATTGTTTTGTTTTTTTAATTTCTCGCAAAACTACACGAGGGCTACCTGCGCTAGTCGTCCCTAATTTAGCAGTGTAAGACTAGAGGGAAGGCAGCTAGTCATCACCACCCACCGCCAACTCTTGGACTACTCTTTTACCAACGAATAGCGGAATTAACCGTCACTTTATAACGCCCCACGGCTGAAAGGGCGAGCATGTTTGGTGCGACGGGGATTCGAACCCGCAACCCTCAGATTACGAGTCAGCCGCCTTAACCCACCTGGCCATGCAGGGCCTTAGGTGTAATACTTCTTATAAGTTAGATTTGGTTGATACTAAGTACCAAAGAGTTTACATTACACCATGTTTCATAGATAACAGCTTACTTCATGGTTTACTGTATTAATAATATCATAACTCAATGTTATACCATTCGTAAAAATTAATTAGATATATTATACAATATTTCAAGGATTAGTACTTTTATCAACTTACATTTCAACGTTAAGTGTTTACAAAATCTCATTGTTTAAATTTAAATGTTTATTAACATTCTATACACATTTTTATTTCAAGAGTTATTATTTTCTTAGTACCAAAGTTCAGCTTTAAACATTTATGTGCATTTGTTTAAAGTTAATTGTTTATAAACAATACTTTTGTTTGGAATTAAGCAAACAGCTACACAATGAGCTATCTGTGCTCTGCCCACCACGTGTATCAAAACTCGTATTTTAGCTGTGTGAGTCTGCAGACATACCACTGTGCCACAAGAGGGCTTTAATTAACAACGTATTTTAAGGCTCAATATTTTTGTAATACCATTTGTCTGGTGTTAAGTGTTTAAAGATGTGATGGGTTTATAACTGTATAGCTATTTTAATATTGATGTTTAAGTTGGATTTATATTTAGAAATGTACATAACTTATACTTTTAAATTTGTATTGCGAAATTTTGCCTTGTCACTAAAGTTGTAGAAGATTCTTGAGAGTAAAAATAAACACTATATATGTTGTACATAAACAGTGGTGTATCGTCAGTATTGTTGTGCAGGCTGAAATTTCTAGAAATTCTCCTCACGCCTACAAATGTAACTAACGCGACGTGCCGAGAGACAGTATATATTGAGGCATCGTTAAGTATGTGAATGCCCTGCATGACTAATTATAACAATAAACATAGAAGGATGCCGTACATGTAAGCATATTTTTCAAAGTAATGATGTCTAGAAAATAACAACATTTGAAGGAAACACGTCGAGAGACGTATTGTCCTGCGAGTAATATCAAAGTGTAGTATAAGCGAACATTTTTTTAAAGCAATAATGTTTATAGACAGAACAATATCTTGAGCAAATGTCGAGAAACGTGTCATAGTACAATTAACCTGTTGATGAATAACTGACCCAACCAATGATCAAGTAAATATAGAGGCATCACTTAGGACATTACTTCAGAAAAACACACCGAGGGACTTTAGTTATGTGTTTACATTAAACAAATAGACGCTCTTGGAGTTATAGGAGGTTATCGAAACTACAAACTAAAATCGAGGAAATGTCTCATGAATGTTGAGCTAAATAATCAGACGTCAGCGAGCTTGTAAGAAAATATACAAACTTAGATGTTGAACTTAAAGACCTCGATTAATGAGACGACGATATAATCTGACCATTCTTCTCGGATGGTGAAGGAAATACTTTACTTGTATAGAGAAGAGGTCGTGTAGTCAGTTAAATCAACCAATCCCGTGTTAAAAGAGGATTAGTAATTAACTGGAGAACGTAGAAGTTCGTAAACAAAGTTTAACAGATTAACGGTGTCTCGATAAGAGTTTTGTCACGCAACAAACTCAGAGCAATTGTAAACAGATAACCAGCTGTATCTCTGAGTAGGCTGATAATCACTCTTCTACTAATATAAAAGGACTTGGAAAATAAGTCCAGTTTGTTAGTCAGTTAAGTAATTCAGACAGCTCAGTATCTCAGTCAGAATGTCAACTAAAGATGTCTTCATACCCTTTGTAAGTATTAGTACTTCTTAACATCAGTCACCTGGTAATAACTAACTGTCTATAATAAACCTTAGCAAGTTAGACTGTATATATGTGTGTAGTGTTAACTGTTTGGAAGTATCAATAAAGTCTCGGGTTCGAGTCTCTTTTGTTTGAACTGTAAAGCCTTGAGTTAGTACCTATGAGCTCCGTTCGCTACGACATCCACACTTAAAAATAAATTTTGTACTTGACATCTAGTAGTGTTAGTTGAAGGTCCAATGGCAAAACCGATTAACCCGCACGGTTTGCCTTCAGGTGTTTGTATTAAGCAAGAAACTCTGTGTATCATTATTCTGTGTATCATAAATTGTATAAACATTGACATTTAATTCTTAATAACTTCTAAATTTAAATTATCATTTAACTCAGTTTTAGTCTATTTCAAATTCTAACACGTAATACAAATTAAACTTGAATTTGAGGTAGGTATATATTCACTCAGAACGACGTTTTGAGCTTGTACAAAACATACAGTGAATTTCTTGTCGAGGAACATGCATAAGTTATGAAGTGTGTCGCCCATCCCAAAATATATACCTACTTTGGGTCATGAGTTTAAATGCCTATATACTGTGATATATAAGTATAACCAATCATTATCTTCTGTTTGGGAAAGCCTTGAATTTTAGAACTCGTCAAGATTTAGAGTTATTCAAAGAATGAAAGTTGCTGAGTGGTGGCACCAGTGGCATAGTACAAATACAGCACGTTTAATGGGTCAGGGATTTGAACCTGTGACCTTCAGATTGCAAGTTGAGCACCCTACCCGTGCCAGGCAAGACATTGTTTTGCGATGTACTTAATGTGTGTATGTAACAAAGTTATGTTTTGGCTGATAACCTTTTTCTCAACATGATTTTCTATTGCGAATAATACAACCAGCTGTAAGACTAAGTCTAACAACTGTTCAATGAATCTTTAAAAATGGAATAGCAGACACTGCTGAAGTTTGGTAAACAGTCAATCAACCAGTGCTCTACTTACTGTTACTCACTATAGTTAATGTTACAAGATGTAGGCTTAGCACTGTGTATTTCTATAATTATTTTAGGTTTAATAATAAGGACGTATAGTAGTTCTAATTCGGATCTTCCTTTTCAGTATTATAAAAGATGAAACTTAATTTTTAGTTGCGTTGGACTTAACTACTTTATATGTCAGTTTATATCAAAAGTATTGTAATTTCTTCCTCAGATTTAATATCTTTAAAAAAAAGTCTACAAGTCACTTGTTGGAGTCGATGATAAAAAAAACAAAAAAAGCTTTGAAATTCAAACTTCACCTCCAGGGTAGTAACAAGCATATATTCTACTTAAAACAAATATTGTGTGAATAATTTGGATATTACTGCATTTTATTTTATATTTTCATTATAAAGCCACTTTACTTAACTAAAATCAATTAATATATTACAGTTCATAATTTCTATTCTGATTAAGTTACATTTTTAGTACATTTCTCTTGTTCCAAAGACGAATCTATAAGAAAGGACCAAAAAGTAGTAGTAGAGAATAACAGTTGTTGTACATTTATAAAAAACATGAAACTGTGGAATGCATTGCAAGATGTACACGAAAACAGTATATTGTTCTAACTACTAACCTCACAAGACTGTCATCTGTTCAGCATGGGAAGTCTCAATCTATTCCTTCAGTGGTTGGGTCTGAGGGTGCTATATTATTATAAAACGACTGAAAGCCTTCATAGAAGTCTGACAAAAGAAACATACCATCATATCTCAGATGTGCTGTTTGTAAAAGAAGTAATCTCATTTAATTTCTCCAATAATTAAACTAGTTCATATTTAAGGTTTAAAACTTTGAATTAAGCAAGCATGTGATTAAACTTTCAGTGATAAGTTATTTTTCATGATAAAAACTATTTTTGTATTTGCAGGGGAAATAAGGTGAATCAGGTGTATTTCTTTTGTTCTTCTTGTTAGAGAATTGTGATTCTTTGATGAATGATGATATGAGTCACAAATGGAAGCAAAAAAATTGTATATTTTCAAAAGCAATATAACATTTGTTATGCTGTCAACTAATACCACAAATAAAGAAAACATTAGTAACTAAGAAAAGTTTATTTGCAAATGATTGAATTTAAACAAATCAGAAAGAAATGTTTGAAAGTTGACACTTTCTGGTAAATGTAGAAGATAATATTTGCACTGAAAATAATTGTATATTTTTTCTATGTCCTCATTCAAAAAAAAAATCCAGGAAGTCTATAATATATTAGATCAAACACAGATCTTCAGGTTTGGTACTTCAATTTCTAACGGCAAATAGATCTACGTTTGAAACTAATATTTTAATAGAAAACAAAACTAACCAATATCTAAATCTACTATAACTATTGTTCTTGAATTCAAATTCTTTGTTATTTCACTGTTTATCTGTGTTTCCTCCCCATTGCTTAATTCTGTATACAGGCTTGGTCATTTTGACTGACCTTGTGACCACCATGTAATTACAAAACTATACATATTATAACTATGTGTATCTTCACAAAACTTGGCAAACTTTTAGTAAAAATTAAAAGTCTGTTGCACACACACAAAAAATTTTTAATGAAGTATTTTTGCATAAAATTTGTCTCTAAATGTGTGGAACCAGACTGGTCAGAGAAGAAACTGATTTTCATGTCAAAAGTGAAAATACTTTTCTCATTTCATTTTCATAACATCTAGAACCTCCTAAACAAATATCACAAGTTTTTGTAGAAAATTTTGTATTTTTCCTTTTGTGTTTCATATTTGAACACAACCTATCACACGATCAGCAACATAGGATAGAATTAAAAGATGAAAGATATAAAATAAACCTAAATTAACCCTTTTTTTGTTCTAGAATAACATCATATTTTAACAGGTAATTACAGTACAGGCAAAACTTACAGACACTTTAAATATATGTTTAAGTTCTATTGCTTTACAGATGCACTTAGTTCCCCTCCAAGTAATCCTAAAGCCAATTTACTACCACAGGAAAGTTTTGTGTGAAGAGATAGAGGTGTGAAAAAAGGTGATGACATCCACACTTTGACTCACACATGTGCACAGGGTTAATTAGCATTTGCTTACTTTGCTGTCTCAAATTTAGATGACTAAGTGAAATGTTCAAACATACATGTTATGTCATTTACTGAAAGTATCTTTGAACAATTAATTTAACCACACAGTACTTCTATATAAATACAATTTATAAACTGAATTTTAGCTGGTTATTTACTAGATAATTCAATCAGTTTGTCCTTCATATTAAATGTTTGGTGGATATCATGTGTTATGTATTAGATTTAACCCACTTATGTTTAACCTTGCAGTCATTGAGATGCCCTGCACAGCCATCAGGTTTGTTCAGAACTCGACGTACCCAACTTTGTACATGAGTAGTGTAGACAGGCCACTTATCTGTTTTATTTATATAGCACTGTCTTTATATTTTATCAACTTTTTGTTAAACACAAAATACCACATCCAAAATAAATTTTTAAGGATGGTGTTTGGTATTTAAATTATAGTTTTTAAACTGAAAGATGTAGAGAGTTGAAAAGCAGTGAAAACTATGAAACCAGATCTTTAAAGTAATTTTGATTAAGTGTAAAATTGAGGAAAGAATGAAACAAGTTGTCATAAGAAATAATCCACAGAAAGTGAAATCTGACAGAAGCAAATGAACATCTGTAATTCCAGGAAAAATAACAGTCTTATAGAAGTGGCCATAAAAAGGTGGACACATAACATTTTAAACTACATTATGGCCCACTTCTGGTACAGTGGTATTCATGCAGACCCACAATGCCAAAAACTGGGTTTTGATACTTGTGGTGGACAGAGCACAAATAGCCCATTGTGTAGTTTTGTACTTAATTATAAACAAACAACTTACAACATGATTGAGGTCCTGATTATGTTCTTCTGATCATGTGGCTGGGTTGAGTGTTAGAGCTTAATAAAAGTCTATTTCCAGTGGCATGAGATATTCAGCTTACATTAAAAGAATGCATTCCAACTTGCACGTATACATTAGACAAGTTACCTTGTCCTCCATTTAAAGATGTAACTGTACTGTTTGGTTGAGTACACAAGCTATGAAGGTATTGAATTGATTTTGAAATGTTATATCAGTGTGTAAATGAATAAAAAATATTATAACTGTTAAAATTTATAAATTTAAATGTTTGTACAAGAAATACAAAAAACGAAATGAGATTATATTTTATTATGAACATCCAGTACATTACAAGAAATATGTTACTTATTTTGATAACAATGATACACAGAAACACATTAAGTCTAACTTGTGTCCAATTTATTTTTCTTATGTGTTTAATAAAATTATTATGTTGAAAAGACTACTCTTTAAATCCAACAGAACTAAAGAAATAGAAATAAAGAAAACAAACCAGAAGCTGGAAGTTATTGCAATATTTGTTTGACAAGATATTCATACGCAAGTTTACAATACCAAATTAACGTATGTGTAAACTAATGATACCTACCAGAAATTTTTAAGCTTCAATCAGACACCATTATGATGTGGTCGAAGTATATAACAAAAAACTGGTATTCTTCGAATAGAAACAAACCATTGAGTTTCCAGAGGATAGAGACTCTTACTAGGAATACATATACTTACAAACACCAGAACAAAAGATTTGCCCAAACTAATGCCTTCACATAATAACTTATATTTTCAATAATTAATAACTATTTATTTAAACTAAAGCAATCCAGTATCAAATTAGGATTTTATTCCACTGCCAACAAAATGTGAAATAAGAAACGTACAAAGAACATTACTATTAACAACTATAAAAATTCCATCACAAGTCCATAATGCATAATAATTTGTATTACAACATCAGCACACTGTCTGGTACAACATAAGGTATATAATGCACAATAATATTGCATATTAACCATATCATATTTGCCATATTCTGTAACAGTGAGATTATTTAACCCAATACCTGGACTCATCAGGACAGCTGAGACATCATAGTAGGAGTCTAGGTGTTATTTATATTACCAACTTGTTTGAACAACTGTTATAATGTGGTAACTTAGCTCATGGTGCTTATATTTCAGAAAATTTGCAGGCATTAACATTAACTGTGCATCAGTACCAAATAAAAGGAAGTGGTGAGTTAAAAAACTGTGACCAATGCGTAGCCTAGCCAAAACAACTTCCTCCCTTCGATCTTTACAAAAACAAGATGGCCAAAGAGCTGTAGAAGGCTTGATTTGAAAAAGCTTATTATTTTGTTGCTCACTCCAGGTCGACTGCCAACTGGTGTACAGTCGGGTTTTGACAACTGGACCATAGTCCATGTATGGAACAGGTACGGTGGTGATAGAGCCAGAGCATATAGACTTTGCTGCTCTGTAAGCTAACTCATTCCCACGAATACCAACATGACCTGGCATCCAAAACAAACTAGCCCATCTCTCTCTGACCATGGAATGATGTCAGGGCCAATAGACAGCTGAGTGAATCAGTATAGATCGTACAATTCGTATATTGCATAGTTTCGACATGATTTGGGGCAAGAGAAATGGCATACAATTCAGCAGTGAACACAGAAACTTTAGAGGGGATTCTGTGTGCTACAACCACACTGTAACAAACCATGGCAGAGTCTACAGAGTCACCTCATTTTGAACCATCTGTATATATGGGAATGGATGGATTGTTTGAAAAATGTTCAGCAAAGAAAGAGCGATATTTCGAATGAGGTGATTGAAAGATGAGTCACAGTTGGGGATAGTAATTAACCATGGTGGAAGAGGCCGATCTGTTGTTACTGCTATGCTACTCAAAGAGAGGGGGATAGTAATTAACCATGGTGGAAGAGGCCGATCTGTTGTTACTGCTATGCTATTCAAAGAGAGGGGATAGTAATTAACCATGGTGGAAGAGGCCGATCTGTTGTTACTGCTATGCTATTCAAAGAGAGGGGATAGTATAGTAATTAACCATGGTGGAAGAGGCCGATCTGTTGTTACTGCTATGCTATTCAAAGAGAGGGGATAGTAATTAACCATGGTGGAAGAGGCCGATCTGTTGTTACTGCTATGCTATTCAAAGAGAGGGGATAGTAATTAACCATGGTGGAAGAGGCCGATCTGTTGTTACTGCTATGCTATTCAAAGAGAGGGGATAGTAATTAACCATGGTGGAAGAGGCCGATCTGTTGTAGTATGCTATTCAAAGAGAGGGGATAGTAATTAACCATGGTGGAAGAGGCCGATCTGTTGTTACTGCTATGCTATTCAAAGAGAGGGGATAGTAATTAACCATGGTGGAAGAGGCCGATCTGTTGTTACTGCTATGCTATTCAAAGAGAGGGGATAGTAATTAACCATGGTGGAAGAGGCCGATCTGTTGTTACTGCTATGCTACTCAAAGAGAGGGGGATAGTAATTAACCATGGTGGAAGAGGCCGATCTGTTGTTACTGCTATGCTACTCAAAGAGAGGGGGATAGTAATTAACCATGGTGGAAGAGGCCGATCTGTTGTTACTGCTATGCTATTCAAAGAGAGGGGATAGTAATTAACCATGGTGGAAGAGGCCGATCTGTTGTTACTGCTATGCTATTCAAAGAGAGGGGATAGTAATTAACCATGGTGGAAGAGGCCGATCTGTTGTTACTGCTATGCTATTCAAAGAGAGGGGATAGTAATTAACCATGGTGGAAGAGGCCGATCTGTTGTTACTGCTATGCTATTCAAAGAGAGGGGATAGTAATTAACCATGGTGGAAGAGGCCGATCTGTTGTTACTGCTATGCTATTCAAAGAGAGGGGGTAATTAACCATGGTAAGAGGCCGATAATGCTATTCAAAGAGAGGGGATTATTGTTGTTACTGCTATGCTATTCAAAGAGAGGGGATAGTAATTAACCATGGTGGAAGAGGCCGATCTGTTGTTACTGCTATGCTATTCAAAGAGAGGGGATAGTAATTAACCATGGTGGAAGAGGCCGATCTGTTGTTACTGCTATGCTATTCGAAGAGAGAGGGGGATAGTAATTAACCATGGTGGAAGAGGCCGATCGATGCTGCTATTCAAAGAGAGGGGATTACCATGGTGGAAGAGGCCGATCTGTTGTTACTGCTATGCTATTCAAAGAGAGGGGATAGTAATTAACCATGGTGGAAGAGGCCGATCTGTTGTTACTGCTATGCTATTCAAAGAGATAGTAATTAACCATGGTGGAAGAGGCCGATCTGTTGTTACTGCTATGCTATTCAATGAGAGATCCAATTTTTCTGATTGTGCCCGGATACAAAGGCTAAAAGGAAAATGGCAGATTTTCTTTATAAAAAAAAGTGTGGCCCACTGAGGATGGAAACCACAACCTCAAGTATGATGCTGTGGTAAAGAGCGAAGTTTGAAAGCGTACATTGAAAACAGCGAATATATAGAGGGGTTCATGGGACTCCACATACAAACTTTGGACTGGAGAAGTACGAAAGGCCCCAGTTCAAAGCCGAAGCCTCTGATGGTGGATAGAATCCAGCAGTTTCAGTGCTGAGGTTCTGGAAGAACCATAGTCAAGTTTGGATCGGATAAGGCACGATAAATTTTAAGCATGAAGTATCGATCCGCTCCCCAAGAAGTGGAAGACAGGACACAGAGGATGTTCGGTACTCTTATGCATTTTTCACAAAGTTGCTTGATATGAGAAATAAAGTTTAATTTACAGTCCAATATAAGACCTAAGAACTTTGCCTCAGGGACTACAGGAAGTACAACATAATCAATACGAAGTTCTGGATCTGGATGAGTACCCCGTTGGTGGCAGAAATGTGCACAAACAGTTTTAGGGAGAGAAAGTTGAAAACCATTTGCCGTGGTCCACTTAAGTATATGATTGATTGCAGTTTATAGCTGCCGCTCAATAAACCTCATGTTTGATGACTGATATGAGATGTGAAAGTCACCAACGAAAAGACCATTTGTAACTGCAGGAGGTAGCTGTTCACTGATGGTATTAATCTTTATAATGAAAAGTGTGACACTCAGAACACAGCCCTGAGGGACTCCAAGTTCCTGTGGGAAAAAACTGGAAAGTGTTGAGCCCACACTGACCTGGAATCGGCAGTTCATTAAAATGCTTAATAAAAAGTGGCAAATTGCCACACAATCCGTATGAGTAAAGGTCTCGCAAGATGCCATATCTCCATGTTGTATCATAAGCTTTTTTTAAATAAAAAATAGAAACAAGATGTCGCTTCAAAAAGGCTTCTCTCACTGATGCTTTAAGTCGAATTAAGTGGTCTATTGTGGAGCGTTGTCTTTGGAACCCACACTGAGTGGGTGAGAGAAGGTTGTTTGATTCAAGGAACCAAACAAGACGAGCATTAGTCATCCTCTCTAAGATCTTACTGAGACAACTCGTCAAAGCAATGTGACGGTAATTCGAAGGAATCTTTGGATCCTTCCCAGGTTTAAGAATGGGGAGTACAACAGTTTGGCACCAATCATCAGGAAAGACATTCTCCTGCTATATCCGGTTAAAGACAGCCAGGAGAATAGTAAGAGAGGCAAAAAAAAGGTGGCGTAGAATCTCATAATGTATATCATCAGGTCCAACTGATGTACTGCCAGACCGATGAAGCACAAGTTTGAGTACCACCAGTGTAAGAGGGCAATTGTAGTCATGGGGATGATCAGTTGAAAAAGAAAGAGGCAGATGTTCAACACGTGTTTTAATAGCTAAGAAGGAAAGGGATGTGTGTGAAGAGCTAGATACATGAGAGAATCATTCATTAAGAGTATTAGCAATGTTCTGAGCATCAGCAACTTCATGGATATTGAATATTAAGCTAGAGAGGGTGACAGCAGTATATTGTCCACTCACCTTCCGGATCTTGTCCCATATGACTTTTGAACTGGTGGTTGAAGAAATGCTGGAGGTGTATTTAATCCAAGATTCCTTCTAGCTTTGACGTCTAACTCGCCAAGCCTATGCAAAGGCTTGCTGAAATGCAATGCAGTTTGAAAGCGTGGGATATCTATGAAATTTATCCCAAGCACGTTTCTGAGCTTTTCGTATTATAGAACAAGCAAAATTCCACCAAGGGCGGGGATGCCGTGGGAAAGATGTTGAGGTTTTGGAGATGCACTGAGCAACTGCTTGAACAATACAGTTGGTTACTGCTGCTACACAATCACCTATCGATGATTTACATAAGATGACAGGATCAAGTTCGAGAGAGCAGTGAAGGAGGGCCAGTTGGCCTGGCACAACTTCCACTGAGGCAAACGGGTCAGGTGGCACTGATCACGGCCAATCTCTTAATACAATAGGAAAATGATCAATACACCGTGGATTGATGTCAACCTCCCAAGAAAAGCAAGTGAAAGGTAGCAGATAGAAAGATCTATAGCAGTAAATGACTGACTGGGTGCATGAAAATAAGTGTAAGAGCCAGTACTGAAGAGAGACGTTGTGATTCAGGAGCACATGCTCTATAGCACGACCCTTCACATCAATACTAGAACCACCCCAGAGGGTATTATGCCCATTAAGATCCCCCAAAATTAAAAATGGAGTTGGCACATGCTCAATGAAGGCATCAAGGTTTGAGGGATGATAACTTTGTCCAGGGTAAGGTACAGAGAGGAATAGTGATGGTATGACCCAAGGAGATATGGATAGCTACAAACTCTAAGGGCGTATTCAATGACAAGGACCCGGTGGGCACATGTTGATCAACCAGCAGTGTTACTCCCCCACGTCCTTGTCCTACACGTGACCTATCATTTTGGTATAAGGAGTATTGTCGAATTGTGACTGTATTGGTAGGTTTTAAAAATGTTTTCTGTAAAGAAAGACGTGGGATGATAAAAGTCAATCAAATCCTTGATGTCATTCACATTTGATTGAAAACCTCAATAGTTCCATCGGATTAGTGTGGCCATTTTTTATTTATTTTGGAAAATATATGGCAAGGAGACCTTCTGCTTGCGACCGCACTTTTTTTTTCTTTACTGGATGTGGGTCAGTCACTCTCTAGTGATCCTTCTCTAGATCAGGTGGGCAGGTCGATGTTTGTAGACATACGTTCTCGTGATTGAGAACGAGAACGAATAGTTTGTTTAATTTTGGGGTGTTAAGAGAGGAAGACCCCATGGAAACACCTGGGCTTGAACAAGATGAAGTTGGGCAATAACTGGCAGATGTGGTAGGGACAGAGATAAAAGTAGATACTGATTCATTAACTCTGTTGATTTTGGAGGGTGCTACATTAAGATGCACTGTTAAGGATTCTGTAGGAGGCACAGAAAGGTCTGTTTGGACTCTTACTGTAGTAATGGAATAGATTACAGCAGCATAAGTCCAAGATGGAAGTGGGAATAGTAATTTCCGAGCCTCTGGGTAAGTAATATTGTGAACAGTCTTTAGACGTTGTACTTCTTTCTCTTCTACCCATTTAGGGCTAGAAGTAAAATAGGAAGGATGTGGACCATTACAGTTAATACAATGTGATTCAAGTTGGCATTCAAAAGCATCATGGTCTTTACCAGCACAACAGACACATGTCAAGGAACCATGGCAAGATGTTTGAGTGACCAAATCGTTAACAATGGAAACATCTAACAGGATTGAGAATATAAGGCCGTATCTTACAGTTCAGATATCCTGCCTTGATTGTGGTGGGAGGACGCGATGTTGTAAACATTAATCAGTTAGAACATTTGTCAGCTCCATAATTCCGTCTCTACGAGTAAAAATTCGGAGCACGGCTGTAATACCTTGGCTGGTGAAACTTACGAGGATCTCTGACTCTGGAATGGTTTTTAAATCCCTCTCAACTATAACTCCTCTGGAAGAATTCAAAGTAGAATGAGGAGTAACCTCAATGGGTATATCCACATGGCCTTTGATTTCAAGAGGAATTTGAAATGTTGTGATGAAGATGTTTCCACTAAAATGTCCCCAGACATTAATTTTTTTACCGATTTAGGAGAGCCAGCAAGCCCTTCTGAATAAAAAATGAAGACATCTGCCCAAAGGAATTTCAGTTAAAGAATGTATAATTAAAAATATCGGGACAGCTTCAAGCTGTGAGTTTGACTGTACAGAGTCATAAATGTGCGATTGTTTGCCAGTAGACGGATTTTTCTCTATGCTGTCATATTTGTTTATTTTTTTTTTATTTGAGGGTATCCATAATAAAAAAAATATATTTCAGTGCTCACTGTCCCCACCCACCATTAGGGGACGCACTACAATGTCATGCAAGGACATTGCAGCAACGCCATGGTTTCGTGAGCACTATACCCAAACACCAGCATCAGACACAATGTCCACAACACCCGTTGAGAACTTCCAACACTGGTACTTAGTTGACTCTAGCCCAAGTGGACCAGCCGATTGACCCAAGAAGGGCCACCCAAAGGCCGCCCGTCTACAGGAATTCAAGGCCAAAGTGGTGTGTTAGGGTTGGACTCCTCAATAACCAGGATCCTCTCCTCCCCTTCACGGGTCACCACACATGGCAAACACGCAGGTGAATGTTTAGATCCCAGAGGAGGTAAATTGAAATACACAACCTTCTCTGGGAGGTCCCTCACCACGTACAGGAATCCACATCAAGGAGTGTTGGAGAAAAGACTTGGATGATACCTGGGATGGTGAAATTGTCCTATGAGGAGAGACTAAAATCTCTAAACATATTTCCTCTGGAGAGAAGAAGGATCAGAGACGATTTCATTGAAGTGTTTAAGATTATTTGGGATGTTGATAATACAGATCCAAACTTTGTGTTCAGCAGTGAAAATAATAGAACAAGGGGACATATAATCAAATTTTGGCAGAGAAGGAGTCATCTGCAATTTAGACAGTATCATTTTTTTAAATAGGGTGATTGGCTTTTGAAATGAGCTGCCTTCAATATCGTTACGTCATAGAGTTAAGCGAAAAGAAGGCCAACCTAGACTGGGTTTCACATATTATTTTAATGCATTGAAAACGTTTATTAAAAAGAAAAATATATCACTAATGAAACTGGCCCTGAATTTTTTTAGATGTTTTTCTCGAAAACAATTATTTCTTTTAATGCGTTTTAACCCAGGAAAAATGACCCAGATATTTAACCTTCGAAGCTGAAAAGTAGAAGTGAATTAACTGTGAATTTATTTAAGAAATAAAAATAACTTTATTAAACGAGTGCTTATTTCAAACATAAAATATCTTTTAAATGAAAAACATTTTAATTTCCAGTTAAAAGGGGACCTTTGTTACCAGAGCATCCGAACATATAAGCTTGTTAGTTTTTTAATTTTGCGCAAAGCTAATTTAGTAGTGTAAGACTAGAGGAAAGGCAACTAGTCATCACCGCCAACTCTGGGACTACTCTTTACCAATGAATAGTGGGATTGCCTGTCACAATATAACGCCCGCACGGCTGAAAGGGTGAACAGGTTTGGTGTGGCGGTGATTCGAACCCGCGACCCTCGAAACGTAACCATGCCAGGCCTCCTTTAAATACGAAGAACATTTCAGGTTATAACAGTATTGTGATATGTCGGATCGAACTGAATTAAGAGTGATGGGATAGTTCCGCATGACAATAAGAGATTAAGGAATGATACCGAGTAACTACGAGTAACAAAGTAGTGCCGATGATTTAAAGACAATGTACACAAAGTAAAACATGAAACAAATAAATTTTATTGAAACACTAAACAGAAATACAGAATATATACTTAATTTGTACGCTGGATTGTCCATTTTAGTTTGTCAAGCTATTTTCTCTTCAAGATGGTGTGCTAGTCTGTTTAAATCGATGTTATCTTCTCTACAAGACACATCGTACTTACCCAACGTGACTAACGTTACCCTGTAATGGTCATTCTAATTAGGTAAGGTTGTAACCTCAAACCTCCACGCGTTGTGATACTGAAGGACATTGTTGCATGATGTTCAGTATTATAGCAATATCATATCTAGGACAGAACAAACGATATTCCTTTATAAATGTTTGTTTTTTGAATTTCGCACAAAGCTACTCGAGGCTAATCTGTGCTAGCCGTCCCTAATTTAGCAGTATAAGACTAGTGGGAAGGCAGCTAGTCATCACTACCGACTGCCAACTCTTGGGCTACTCTTTTACCAATGAATAGTGGGATTGACCGTAACTTTATAACACCCCACGGTTGATTGGGGCAAACATGTTTGGTGTGACTTAAAGTATCCAATAAATATTTTTAAAATTTATTTATTGCCTTAAACTTAATTAAAAAACCGAAAAACAGTTTTGTAGTCATTTTCTGTAACTTTGAGGATAAATTCACAATATGTAATTTTCACGTTAGCTCAATCTAGAAGTATTAATTTTCATATACTTGAGTCTAGTAGATATACTATGTCTGTTGAAAAAACGTGAGAAAATAGTTCTTTGGCGTGGGCTTAGTAGACAAGTAAAACGACCTGCCTTTTTTAACTCTGAATTACTTCCCAGAGGTAATAGAGCCAGTCATCTTTACCCTAAGTGTGAGCTCGAACAGATGTATCGATATACTTTTGTCGGTGTGTTGTTCTAAAATAGAAATTTAATTTACTTTAGAAAGCCAAAAGTGCAAATCTACCTATAAAAAACTACCACAGTGTGGCATGAGTTTAATAATATGTAAAGGGTATAAACAATCTATAAGCCTTCGACACAATACAGTACTTTCTACAAATGTCCGTCAATGGGACAGCGATAAGGCTACGCTAAAGTCCAGGAGTCGAGTCTTTGCTGTGGACAAAGCAAATACGAAACAACTACTGGCAAAAGTTAGGCTGTTTGACACTATTTTTAAAATATTTAATTTCTTATTTTAAGATATAAAGTAATTTGATTTTGTGCTTCGCGAGCAAAAGTATCGCTTGTACATTATTTGGCAATTAGCAGGTGTTACTATTAACGCAGCTATTCAAATAGTTGTTTGTTTGTTTGTTTTGAATTTCGAGCAAAGCTATTCAAGCTATCTGCGCTAGCCGTCCCTAATTTAGCAGTGTAAGACTAGAGGAAAGACAGCTAGTCATCACCGCCAACTGTTGGGCTATTCTTTTACCAACGAATAGTGGGATTGACCGTCACATTATAACGCCCCACGGCTGAAAGGGCGAGCATATTTGGTGAGACCGGGATTCGAACCCGCGACCCTCGGATTACGAATCGAACGCCTCAACACGCTTGGCCATGCCGGGCCCTCTACTGAAATAGAATACTAGTATACTCGTATTAAGTAAAGTAAAATAAACAGTAATTTGTACAAACAAAATATAATTATGCTTGCTTCATAAATTCCTTTATTTATTCTTTGTGTTTGCGATATGCAATATACAGTTACATTTATTATTTTTTCGGTGCTGTTTTTCACATTTAGTTTTCAATACCGTTAGTGATACAAAATACCAAAATATGCATTCACAAATAGCGTATTGAAACCAAATTTCGACTCTTTTCTTGAAAACTCAGTTGTCCAGTGTAGCGATTTTGGAAATAAATGGAACTCGGCTTGTAAAAGGAATTAATGCAAAATCAGAAGATCTATCTGGATTTGTTCTTCCGATTCGAGGAATAAATGGCGCACGGCCTATCCGAGGTGTGAAAAAGGCTCTTTTGACCCAGTCTACGTCACCACCATCTAAAGTTTTGTGGCTGACATAGGGAGTTGGAATAATTCGTCGAACAATATTTTGAATATCTCCATCTTCAACTGCAAAGCTGTCAAGCCAATCTGTTTGAACGTCCCCGCCATGTTCTTGGAGCATGGACCTCTTCTTTCGGCCAATTCTTGGAGTAAAAACGTGTAAAAAGAGCTTAGGATCATTTGCCTTTTCAGAACTTTTAAGCACAAAATCTTCGACCATGAGATAGGAATATGGCAAGAAATCAAAACTGGGGATCGCCCTTTTCGGAGAAAAACGCCCTTTCGTCACCAGTTGGTTTGAAACTACGACCTTGTCGTAACACTGAGATGGAATCGTCCTTCTTACTTTTGTCATTAGCAACATAACCTGAAAAATATGTGAACATTAAAGTGATTATAAATTATTAAAACAGACAACATGAAACTGGTTGATATAAAAATAGATGTGTTCAAAATGTGAAAAGTTGAAAAACACGCAAGTTTTGGAGCAAATGTAACCATTTTAGTAATTAATCTAGAAATACATTTTTTCGTATAATAAGGTATTTTGTAGTTTCCAATGTTGGTCCAGTTTTATATAAATTTTAAAGTTAAATTTTTTTTAACAGTATCATGCTATTCGTATTGCTTACCTCGATCAGCAAATATATATGTCCTTTCTTATGCATCAAATCAAATTGACTTTAAATTAACTCATTGAAGAAATAGAAACCACTATAAACTTTTATCATAAAACAATCTTTCAAATCGATTTTCGGCCCAAGATGGCGTGATGGTTAGGGTACTTAATTGCAATTTGTATGTCGTGGGTCAGCCCCATTATTCGAGAATGAAGAATAACTCAAGAGTTGGTGGGTGGTAGTACTGACTAACTTCTTCCTTCTAGTCTATTACTGTAAATTAGGGACAATCACTGCGGATAGTTTGTTTTTGAATTTCGCGTAAAGCTACACGAGAGCTCTCTTCGCTCGCCGTCCCTAATCTAGCAGTGTAAGACTAGAAGGAAGACAGCTAGTTATCACCACCAACCGCTAACTCTTGTGCTACTCTTTTAGAAAATAATAGTGGAATTGACGGTCACATTATAACGCCTCCACGGCTGAAAGGGCAAGCATGTTTGGTGCGACAGGAATTCGAACTTACGACCCTCAGATTACAAGTTAAATAAAATCTTCTTTCTTTAAAATTGAAGTTTGGACATAAAAAAGTATTACAAAACTGCTTAATAATTGAACGTAATTTCACTTTAAAAATTTAACGTGGGATCATGTACTTTAAACTTTAAATTAAAGACAGCATTATCAAGGAATCAAAAGTAGGTGATGCTTTAAGATATGGAACAAAAGTAAATGGGTTTACATTTAAATTGTTAATACGTGATATCTTCCTTTTACTTATAATATACTTTGATTAATATAAAAGAGAGACAGTGACGGCGAATTGGCCAGCTCATTAATAACTTTTACAGATTGTATCTTTAGGTTTCCTAATACACAATATACAAGAAAAGAAAGTGAAAATAATACACGTTTAACAGCTGATACGTCAAGAATATTATAGCAAAATCATACCCATAGAGGTCCAGTAAAAGGATGTTATAAGGCAGATCGCAAGCTGGAAATTCTGGACGATGAACATGATCGGCTGGATGTGAAAAGAAGTTGTGTCCAAGAACGAAATGTGGTCTCTGAAGAACTTGGTATCTACTTATAGTAGTCCATAGACCCAACAAAACCATCGTAAGCCGAAATATCTACTCTCACAATTACTGAAATATTCACAGAGTATCCATGGTTATTGGTTGACGTCAGAGGATAAATCTTCATCATGCCAGGAATTCAAATAATTTATGAATATATATGTATATATGTCTTTATTCCCTGTATCACTGAAATAAACCAAAGAAAATGAAATTCTAGGTTTCGTTGCTATATGATAATTACATCATTTTAGAGATTCAAAAGGTTTTGATATGTTTGTTCTCAGCAGGGTGTCTCTAAATCAGAGCAAAATAAATTGACAAAATTTGCAGAAAACAAATCTCACTATTATAGGATTTGTTTCTTTTACCTTAAATAATGCTTTATGTGTTCAACACTAGTTAAACTACTAAAGTGGATTGGTTTCTTACTGAGAAAGTTTAATAAACTTTACAAGGCAAATATAACTCTGCTGCTTCTAACCATCCGTTTGAATATTTGTACCCTTGGGTGGCCAATAGAAAGCCAAAGAAATTTTTATTTTGTGAAGAAATTTGTTAGGGACACCGAATTGACATGTTCGAAGAATTTTTTTTTTTTTGAAATAATGAAAGTGGTCCCATGTCTTGCACGGTAAATAAGTTCTATTGCAAAGGGTAAATAATTAGTAATGTGGGTTATAACAACCGGTAATATTGACTTTTGGCCAAAGCGTGTGCGGTGACTTGACTAAAGAAAGCCATCTAATGATATATCATAACTAAATATCAATGTATGTCATGAGGTAAAAATACACTTGTATGTTACAGGCTTTATTTACATAACTTTATTTTCATATTCTGCCTTGCTGGAGTACCAGTCCATTAGACGGATGGAATAAAAAATCCATTGTTTTGTTTTTTAATTTCTCGCAAAACTACACGAGGGCTACCTGCGCTAGTCGTCCCTAATTTAGCAGTGTAAGACTAGAGGGAAGGCAGCTAGTCATCACCACCCACCGCCAAGTCTTGGACTACTCTTTTACCAACGAATAGCGGAATTAACCGTCACTTTATAACGCCCCACGGCTGAAAGGGCGAGCATGTTTGGTGCGACGGGGATTCGAACCCGCAACCCTCAGATTACGAGTCAGCCGCCTTAACCCACCTGGCCATGCAGGGCCTTAGGTGTAATACTTCTTATAAGTTAGATTCGGTTGATACTAAGTACCAAAGAGTTTACATTACACCATGTTTCATAGATAACAGCTTACTTCATGGTTTACTGTATTAATAATATCATAACTCAATGTTATACCATTCGTAAAAATTAATTAGATATATTATACAATATTTCAAGGATTAGTACTTTTATCAACTTACATTTCAACGTTAAGTGTTTACAAAATCTCATTGTTTAAATTTAAATGTTTATTAACATTCTATACACATTTTTTATTTCAAGAGTTATTATTTTCTTAGTACCAAAGTTCAGCTTTAAACATTTATGTGCATTTGTTTAAAGTTAATTGTTTATAAACAATACTTTTGTTTGGAATTAAGCAAACAGCTACACAATGAGCTATCTGTGCTCTGCTCACCACGTGTATCAAAACTCGTATTTTAGCTGTGTGAGTCTGCAGACATACCACTGTGCCACTAGGGGGCTTTAATTAACAACGTATTTTAAGGCTCAATATTTTTGTAATACCATTTGTCTGGTGTTAAGTGTTTAAAGATGTGATGGGTTTATAACTGTATAGCTATTTTAATATTGATGTTTAAGTTGGATTTATATTTAGAAATGTACATAACTTATACTTTTAAATTTGTATTGCGAAATTTTTGCCTTGTCACTAAAGTTGTAGAAGATTCTTGAGAGTAAAAATAAACACTATATATGTTGTACATAAACAGTGTTGTATCGTCAGTATTGTTGTGCAGGCTGAAATTTCTAGAAATTCTCCTCACGCCTACAAATGTAACTAACGCGACGTGCCGAGAGACAGTATATATTGAGGCATCGTTAAGTATGTGAATGCCCTGCATGACTAATTATAACAATAAACATAGAAGGATGCCGTACATGTAAGCATATTTTTCAAAGTAATGATGTCTATAAAATAACAACATTTGAAGGAAACACGTCGAGAGACGTATTGTCCTGCGAGTAATATCAAAGTGTAGTATAAGCGAACATTTTTTAAAGCAATAATGTTTATAGACAGAACAATATCTTGAGCAAATGTCGAGAAACGTGTCATAGTACAATTAACCTGTTGATGAATAACTGACCCAACCAATGATCAAGTAAATATAGAGGCATCACTTGGGACATTACTTCAGAAAAACACACCGAGGGACTTTAGTTATGTGTTTACATTAAACAAATAGACGCTCTTGGAGTTATAGGAGGTTATCGAAACTACAAACTAAAATCGAGGAAATGTCTCATGAATGTTGAGCTAAATAATCAGACGTCAGCGAGCTTGTAAGAAAATATACAAACTTAGATGTTGAACTTAAAGACCTCGATTAATGAGACGACGATATAATCTGACCATTCTTCTCGGATGGTGAAGGAAATACTTTACTTGTATAGAGAAGAGGTCGTGTAGTCAGTTAAATCAACCAATCCCGTGTTAAAAGAGGATTAGTAATTAACTGGAGAACGTAGAAGTTCGTAAACAAAGTTTAACAGATTAACGGTGTCTCGATAAGAGTTTTGTCACGAAACAAACTCAGAGCAATTGTAAACAGATAACCAGCTGTATCTCTGAGTAGGCTGATAATCACTCTTCTACTAATATAAAAGGACTTGGAAAATAAGTCCAGTTTGTTAGTCAGATAAGTAATTCAGACAGCTCAGTATCTCAGTCAGAATGTCAACTAAAGATGTCTTCATACCCTTTGTAAGTATTAGTACTTCTTAACATCAGTCACCTGGTAATAACTAACTGTCTATAATAAACCTTAGCAAGTTAGACTGTATATATGTGTGTAGTGTTAACTGTTTGGAAGTATCAATAAAGTCTCGGGTTCGAGTCTCTTTTGTTTGAACTGTAAAGCCTTGAGTTAGTACCTATGAGCTCCGTTCGCTACGACATCCACACTTAAAAATAAATTTTGTACTTGACATCTAGTAGTGTTAGTTGAAGGTCCAATGGCAAAACCGATTAACCCGCACGGTTTGCCTTCAGGTGTTTGTATTAAGCAAGAAACTCTGTGTATCATTATTCTGTGTATCATAAATTGTATAGACATTGACATTTAATTCTTAATAACTTCTAAATTTAAATTATCATTTAACTCAGTTTTAGTCTATTTCAAATTCTAACACGTAATACAAATTAAACTCGAATTTGAGGTAGGTATATATTCACTCAGAACGACGTTTTGAGCTTGTACAAAAAATACAGTGAATTTCTTGTCGAGGAACATGCATAAGTTATGAAGTGTGTCGCCCATCCCAAAAATATACCTACTTTGGGTCATGAGTTTAAATGCCTATATACTGTGATATATAAGTATAACCAATCATTATCTTCTGTTTGGGAAAGCCTTGAATTTTAGAACTCGTCAAGATTTAGAGTTATTCAAAGAATGAAAGTTGCTGAGTGGTGGCACCAGTGGCATAGTACAAATACAGCACGTTTAATGGGTCAGGGATTTGAACCTGTGACCTTCAGATTGCAAGTTGAGCACCCTACCCGTGCCAGGCAAGACATTGTTTTGCGATGTACTTAATGTGTGTATGTAACAAAGTTATGTTTTGGCTGATAACCTTTTTCTCAACATGATTTTCTATTGCGAATAATACAACCAGCTGTAAGACTAAGTCTAACAACTGTTCAATGAATCTTTAAAAATGGAATAGCAGACACTGCTGAAGTTTGGTAAACAGTCAATCAACCAGTGCTCTACTTACTGTTACTCACTATAGTTAATGTTACAAGATGTAGGCTTAGCACTGTGTATTTCTATAATTATTTTAGGTTTAATAATAAGGACGTATAGTAGTTCTAATTCGGATCTTCCTTTTCAGTATTATAAAAGATGAAACTTAATTTTTAGTTGCGTTGGACTTAACTACTTTATATGTCAGTTTATATCAAAAGTATTGTAATTTCTTCCTCAGATTTAATATCTTTAAAAAAAAGTCTACAAGTCACTTGTTGGAGTCGATGATAATTCTGAAAACAAAAAAAGCTTTGAAATTCAAACTTCACCTCCAGGGTAGTAACAAGCATATATTCTACTTAAAACAAATATTGTGTGAATAATTTGGATATTACTGCATTTTATTTTATATTTTCATTATAAAGCCACTTTACTTAACTAAAATCAATTAATATATTACAGTTCATAATTTCTATTCTGATTAAGTTACATTTTTAGTACATTTCTCTTGTTCCAAAGACGAATCTATAAGAAAGGACCAAAAAGTAGTAGTAGAGAATAACAGTTGTTGTACATTTATAAAAAACATGAAACTGTGGAATACATTGCAAGATGTACACGAAAACAGTATATTGTTCTAACTACTAACCTCACAAGACTGTCATCTGTTCAGCATGGGAAGTCTCAATCTATTCCTTCAGTGGTTGGGTCTGAGGGTGCTATATTATTATAAAACGACTGAAAGCCTTCATAGAAGTCTGACAAAAGAAACATACCATCATATCTCAGATGTGCTGTTTGTAAAAGAAGTAATCTCATTTAATTTCTCCAATAATTAAACTAGTTCATATTTAAGGTTTAAAACTTTGAATTAAGCAAGCATGTGATTAAACTTTCAGTGATAAGTTATTTTTCATGATAAAAACTATTTTTGTATTTGCAGGGGGGAGGAATAAGGTGAATCAGGTGTATTTCTTTTGTTCTTCTTGTTAGAGAATTGTGATTCTTTGATGAATGATGATATGAGTCACAAATGGAAGCTAAAAAATTGTATATTTTCAAAAGCAATATAACATTTGTTATGCTGTCAACTAATACCACAAATAAAGAAAACATTAGTAACTAAGAAAAGTTTATTTGCAAATGATTGAATTTAAACAAATCAGAAAGAAATGTTTGAAAGTTGACACTTTCTGGTAAATGTAGAAGATAATATTTGCACTGAAAATAATTGTATATTTTTCTATGTCCTCATTCAAAAAAAAAATCCAGGAAGTCTATAATATATTAGATCAAACACAGATCTTCAGGTTTGGTACTTCAATTTCTAACGGCAAATAGATCTACGTTTGAAACTAATATTTTAATAGAAAACAAAACTAACCAATATCTAAATCTACTATAACTATTGTTCTTGAATTCAAATTCTTTGTTATTTCACTGTTTATCTGTGTTTCTCCCCATTGCTTAATTCTGTATACAGGCTTGGTCATTTTGACTGACCTTGTGACCACCATGTAATTACAAAACTATACATATTATAACTATGTGTATCTTCACAAAACTTGGCAAACTTTTAGTAAAAATTAAAAGTCTGTTGCACACACACAAAAAATTTTTAATGAAGTATTTTTGCATAAAATTTGTCTCTAAATGTGTGGAACCAGACTGGTCAGAGAAGAAACTGATTTTCATGTCAAAAGTGAAAATACTTTTCTCATTTCATTTTCATAACATCTAGAACCTCCTAAACAAATATCACAAGTTTTTGTAGAAAATTTTGTATTTTTCCTTTTGTGTTTCATATTTGAACACAACCTATCACACGATCAGCAACATGGGATAGAATTAAAAGATGAAAGATATAAAATAAACCTAAATTAACCCTTTTTTTGTTCTAGAATAACATCATATTTTAACAGGTAATTACAGTACAGGCAAAACTTACAGACACTTTAAATATATGTTTAAGTTCTATTGCTTTACAGATGCACTTAGTTCCCTCCAAGTAATCCTAAAGCCAATTTACTACCACAGGAAAGTTTTGTGTGAAGAGATAGAGGTGTGAAAAAAGGTGATGACATCCACACTTTGACTCACACATGTGCACAGGGTTAATTAGCATTTGCTTACTTTGCTGTCTCAAATTTAGATGACTAAGTGAAATGTTCAAACATACATGTTATGTCATTTACTGAAAGTATCTTTGAACAATTAATTTAACCACACAGTACTTCTATATAAATACAATTTATAAACTGAATTTTAGCTGGTTATTTACTAGATAATTCAATCAGTTTGTCCTTCATATTAAATGTTTGGTGGATATCATGTGTTATGTATTAGATTTAACCCACTTATGTTTAACCTTGCAGTCATTGAGATGCCCTGCACAGCCATCAGGTTTGTTCAGAACTCGACGTACCCAACTTTGTACATGAGTAGTGTAGACAGGCCACTTATCTGTTTTATTTATATAGCACTGTCTTTATATTTTATCAACTTTTTGTTAAACACAAAATACCACATCCAAAATAAATTTTAAGGATGGTGTTTGGTATTTAAATTATAGTTTTTAAACTGAAAGATGTAGAGAGTTGAAAAGCAGTGAAAACTATGAAACCAGATCTTTAAAGTAATTTTGATTAAGTGTAAAAATTGGAGGAAAGAATGAAACAAGTTGTCATAAGAAATAATCCACAGAAAGTGAAATCTGACAGAAGCAAATGAACATCTGTAATTCCAGGAAAAATAACAGTCTTATGGAAGTGGCCATAAAAAGGTGGACACATAACATTTTAAACTACAATATGGCCCACTTCTGGTACAGTGGTATTCATGCAGACCCACAATGCCAAAACTGGGTTTTGATACTCGTGGTGGGCAGAGCACAAATAGCCCATTGTGTAGTTTTGTACTTAATTATAAACAAACAACTTACAACATGATTGAGGTCCTGATTATGTTCTTCTGATCATGTGGCTGGGTTGAGTGTTAGAGCTTAATAAAGTCTATTTCCAGTGGCATGAGATATTCAGCTTACATTAAAAGAATGCATTCCAACTTGCACATATACATTAGACAAGTTACCTTGTCCTCCATTTAAAGATGTAACTGTACTGTTTGGTTGAGTACACAAGCTATGAAGGTATTGAATTGATTTTGAAATGTTATATCAGTGTGTAAATGAATAAAAAATATTATAACTGTTAAAATTTATAAATTTAAATGTTTGTACAAGAAATACAAAAAACGAAATGAGATTATATTTTATTATGAACATCCAGTACATTACAAGAAATATGTTACTTATTTTGATAACAATGATACACAGAAACACATTAAGTCTAACTTGTGTCCAATTTATTTTTCTTATGTGTTTAATAAAATTATTATGTTGAAAAGACTACTCTTTAAATCCAACAGAACTAAAGAAATAGAAATAAAGAAAACAAACCAGAAGCTGGAAGTTATTGCAATATTTGTTTGACAAGATATTCATACGCAAGTTTACAATACCAAATTAACGTATGTGTAAACTAATGATACCTACCAGAAATTTGTAAGCTTCAATCAGACACCATTATGATGTGGTCGAAGTATATAACAAAAAACTGGCATTCTTCGAATAGAAACAAACCATTGAGTTTCCAGAGGATAGAGACTCTTACTAGGAATACATATACTTACAAACACCAGAACAAAAAGATTTGCCCAAACTAATGCCTTCACATAATAACTTATATTTTCAATAATTAATAACTATTTATTTAAACTAAAGCAATCCAGTATCAAATTAGGATTTTATTCCACTGCCAACAAAATGTGAAATAAGAAACGTACAAAGAACATTACTATTAACAACTATAAAAATTCCATCACAAGTCCATAATGCATAATAATTTGTATTACAACATCAGCACACTGTCTGGTACAACATAAGGTATATAATGCACAATAATATTGCATATTAACCATATCATATTTGCCATATTCTGTAACAGTGAGATTATTTAACCCAATACCTGGACTCATCAGGACAGCTGAGACATCATAGTAGGAGTCTAGGTGTTATTTATATTACCAACTTGTTTGAACAACTGTTATAATGTGGTAACTTAGCTCATGGTGCTTATATTTCAGAAAATTTGCAGGCATTAACATTAACTGTGCATCAGTACCAAATAAAAGGAAGTGGTGAGTTAAAAAAACTGTGACCAATGCGTAGCCTAGCCAAAACAACTTCCCCCCTTCGATCTTTACAAAAACAAGATGGCCAAAGAGCTGTAGAAGGCTTGATTTGAAAAAGCTTATTATTTTGTTGCTCACTCCAGGTCGACTGCCAACTGGTGTACAGTCGGGTTTTGACAACTGGACCATAGTCCATGTATGGAACAGGTACGGTGGTGATAGAGCCAGAGCATATAGACTTTGCTGCTCTGTAAGCTAACTCATTCCCACGAATACCAACATGACCTGGCATCCAAAACAAACTAGCCCATCTCTCTCTGACCATGGAATGATGTCAGGGCCAATAGACAGCTGAGTGAATCAGTATAGATCGTACAATTCGTATATTGCATAGTTTCGGCATGATTTGGGGCAAAAGAAATGGCATACAATTCAGCAGTGAACACAGAAACTTTAGAGGGGATTCTGTGTGCTACAATCGCACTGTAACAAACCATGGCAGAGTCTACAGAGTCACCTCATTTTGAACCATCTGTATATATGGGAATGGATGGATTGTTTGAAAAATGTTCAGCAAAGAAAGAGCGATATTTCGAATGAGGTGATTGAAAGATAGTCACGGTTGGGGATAGTAATTAACCATGGTGGAAGAGGCCGATCTGTTGTTACTGCTATGCTATTCAAAGAGAGATCCAATTTTTCTGATTGTGCCCGGATACAAAGGCTAAAAGGAAAAAAATGGCAGATTTTCTTTATAAAAAAAGTGTGGCCCACTGAGGATGGAAACCACAACCTCAAGTATGATGCTGTGGTAAAGAGCGAAGTTTGAAAGCGTACATTGAAAACAGCGAATATATAGAGGGGGTTCATGGGACTCCACATACAAACTTTGGACTGGAGAAGTACGAAAGGCCCCAGTTCAAAGCCGAAGCCTCTGATGGTGGATAGAATCCAGCAGTTTCAGTGCTGAGGTTCTGGAAGAACCATAGTCAAGTTTGGATCGGATAGGGCACGATAAATTTTAAGCATGAAGTATCGATCCGCCCCCCAAGAAGTGGAAGACAGGACACAGAGGATGTTCGGTACTCTTATGCATTTGACACAAAGTTGCTTGATATGAGAAATAAAGTTTAATTTACAGTCAAATATAAGACCTAAGAACTTTGCCTCAGGGACTACAGGAAGTACAACATAATCAATACGAGGATCTGGATGAGTACCCCGTTGGTGGCAGAAATGTGCACAAACAGTTTTAGGGAGAGAAAGTTGAAAACCATTTGCCGTGGTCCACTTAAGTATATGATTGATTGCAGTTTATAGCTGCCGCTCAATAAACCTCATGTTTGATGACTGATATGAGATGTGAAAGTCACCAACGAAAAGACCATTTGTAACTGCAGGAGGTAGCTGTTCACTGATGGTATTAATCTTTATAATGAAAAGTGTGACACTCAGAACACAGCCCTGAGGGACTCCAAGTTCCTGTGGGAAAAAACTGGAAAGTGTTGAGCCCACACTGACTTTTTTGTTTGTTTGTTTGGAAATTTCGCACAAAGCTACTCGAGGGCTATCTGTGCTAGCCGTCCCTAATTTAGCAGTGTAAGAATAGAGAGAAGGCAGCTAGTCATCACCACCCACCGCCAACTCTTGGGCTACTCTTTTACCAACGAATAGTGGGATTAACCGTCACATTATAACGCCCCCCACGGCTGGGAGGGCGAGCATGTTTGGCGCGACTCGGGCGCGAACCCGCGATCCTCAGATTACGAAGTGCACGCCTTAACGCGCTAGGCCAAGCCGGGCCAGCCCACACTGACTGGAATCGGCAGTTCATTAAAAATGCTTAATAAAAAGTGGCAAATTGCCACACAATCCGTATGAGTAAAGGTCTCGCTAGATGCCATATCTCCATGTTGTATCATAAGCTTTTTTTAAATAAAAAATAGAAACAAGATGTCGCTTCAAAAAGGCTTCTCTCACTTATGCTTTAAGGCGAATTAAGTGGTCTATTGTGGAGCGTTGTCTTTGGAACCCACACTGAGTGGGTGAGAGAAGGTTGTTTGATTCAAGGAACCAAACAAGACGAGCATTAGTCATCCTCTCTGAGATCTTACTGAGACAACTCGTCAAAGAAATGTGACGGTAATTCGAAGGAATCTTTGGATCCTTCCCAGGTTTGAGAATGGGGAGTACAACAGTTTGGCACCAATCATCAGGAAAGACATTCTACTGCTATATCCGGTTAAAGACAGCCAGGAGAATAGTAAGAGAGGCAAAAAAAAGTTGGCGTAGAATCTCATAATGTATATCATCAGGTCCAACTGATGTACTGCCAGACCGATGAAGCACAAGTTTGAGTACCACCAGTGTAAGAGGGCAATTGTAGTCATGGGGATGATCAGTTGAAAAAGAAAGAGGCAGATGTTCAACACGTGTTTTAATAGCTAAGAAGGAAAGGGATGTGTGTGAAGAGCTAGATACATGAGAGAATCATTCATTAAGAGTATTAGCAATGTTCTGAGCATCAGCAACTTCATGGATATTGAATATTAAGCTGGAGAGGGTGACAGCAGTATATTGTCCACTCACCTTCCGGATCTTGTCCCATATGACTTTTGAACTGGTGGTTGAAGAAATGCTGGAGGTGTATTTAATCCAAGATTCCTTCTAGCTTTGACGTCTAACTCGCCAAGCCTATGCAAAGGCTTGCTGAAATGCAATGCAGTTTGAAAGCGTGGGATACCTATGAAATTTATCCCAAGCACGTTTCTGAGCTTTTCGTATTATTGAACAAGCAAAATTCCACCAAGGGCGGGGATGCCGTGGGAAAGATGTTGAGGTGTTGGAGATGCACTGAGCAACAGCTTGTACAATACAGTTGGTTACTGTTGCTACACAATAACCTATCGATGATTTACATAAGATGACATTAATCAGTTAGAACATTTGTCAGCTCCATAATTCCGTCTCTACGAGTAAAAATTCGGAGCACGGCTGTAATACTTTGGCTGGTGAAAGTTACGAGGATCTCTGACTCTGGAATGGTTTTTAAATCCCTCTCAACTATAACTCCTCTAGAAGAATTCTAAGTAAAATGAGGAGTAACCTCAATGGGTATATCCACATGGCCTTTGATTTCAAGAGGAATTCGAAATGTTGTGATGAAGATGTTTCCACTAAAATGTCCCCAAACATTATTTTTTTACCGATTTAGGAGAGCCAGCAAGCCCTTCTGAATAAAAAATGGAGACATCTGCCCAAAGGAATTTCAGTTAAAGAATGTATAATTAAAAATATCGGGACAGCTTCAAGCTGTGAGTTTGACTGTACAGAGTCATAAATGTGCGGTCGTTTGCCAGTAGACGGATTTTTCTCTATGCTGTCATATTTGTTTATTTTTTTTTATTTGAGGGGTATCCATAATAAAAAAAATATATTTCAGTGCTCACTGTCCCCACCCACCATTAGGGGACGCACTACAATGTCATGCAAGGACATTGCAGCAACGCCATGGTTTCGTGAGCACTATACCCAAACACCAGCATCAGACACAATGTCCACAACACCCGTTGAGAACTTCCAACACTGGTACTTAGTTGACTCTAGCCCAAGTGGACCAGCCGATTAACCCAAGAAGGGCCACCCAAAGTCCGCCCGTCTACAGGAATTCAAGGCCAAAGTGGTGTGTTAGGGTTGGACTCCTCAACCACCAGGATCCTCTCCTCCTCTTCACGGGTCACCACACATGGCAAACACGCAGGTGAATGTTTAGATCCCAGAGGAGGTAAATTGAAAGTACACAACCTTCTCTGGGAGGTCCCCTCACCACGTACAGGAATCCACATCAAGGAGTGTTGGAGAAAAGACTTGGATGATACCTGGGATGGTGAAATTGTCCTATGAGGAGAGACTAAAATCTCTAAACATATTTCCTCTGGAGAGAAGAAGGATCAGAGACGATTTCATTGAAGTGTTTAAGATTATTTGGGATGTTGATAATACAGATCCAAACTTTGTGTTCAGCAGTGAAAATCATAGAACAAGGGGACATATAATCAAATTTTGGCAGAGAAGGAGTCATCTGCAATTTAGACAGTATCATTTTTTTTAAATAGGGTGATTGGCTTTTGAAATGAGCTGCCTTCAATATCGTTACGTCATAGAGTTAAGCGAAAAGAAGGCCAACCTAGACTGGGTTTCACATATTATTTTAATGCATTGAAAACGTTTATTAAAAAGAAAAATATATCACTAATGAAACTGGCCCTGAATTTTTTTAGATGTTTTTCTCGAAAACAATTATTTCTTTTAATGCGTTTTAACCCAGGAAAAATGACCCAGATATTTAACCTTCGAAGCTGAAAAGTAGAAGTGAATTAACTGTGAATTTATTTAAGAAATAAAAATAACTTTATTAAACGAGTGCTTATTTCAAACATAAAATATCTTTTAAATGAAAACATTTTAATTTCCAGTTAAAAGGGGACCTTTGTTACCAGAGCATCCGAACATATAAGCTTGTTAGTTTTTTAATTTTGCGCAAAGCTAATTTAGTAGTGTAAGACTAGAGGAAAGGCAACTAGTCATCACCGCCAACTCTGGGACTACTCTTTTACCAATGAATAGTGGGATTGCCTGTCACAATATAACCCCCACGGCTGAAAGGGTGAACAGGTTTGGTGTGGCGGTGATTCGAACCCGCGACCCTCGAAACCTAACCATGCCAGGCCTCCTTTAAATACGAAGAACATTTCAGGTTATAACAGTATTGTGATATGTCGGATCGAACTGAATTAAGAGTGATGGGATAGTTCCGCATGACAATAAGAGATTAAGGAATGATACCGAGTAACTACGAGTAACAAAGTAGTGCCGATGATTTAAAGACAATGTACACAAAGTAAAACATGAAACAAATAAATTTTATTGAAACACTAAACAGAAATACAGAATATATACTTAATTTGTACGCTGGATTGTCCATTTTAGTTTGTCAAGCTATTTTCTCTTCAAGATGGTGTGCTAGTCTGTTTAAATCAATGTTATCTTCTCTACAAGACACATCGTACTTACCCAACGTGACTAACGTTACCCCTGTAATGGTCATTCTAATTAGGTAAGGTTGTAACCTCAAACCTCCACGCGTTGTGATACTGAAGGACATTGTTGCATGATGTTCAGTATTATAGCAATATCATATCCAGGACAGAACAAACGATATTCCTTTATAAATGTTTGTTTTTGAATTTCGCACAAAGCTACTCGAGGCTATCTGTGCTAGCCGTCCCTAATTTAGCAGTATAAGACTAGAGGGAAGGCAGCTAGTCATCACTACCGACTGCCAACTCTTGGGCTACTCTTTTACCAATGAATAGTGGGATTGACCGTAACTTTATAACACCCCCACGGTTGATTGGGGCAAACATGTTTGGTGTGACTTAAAGTATCCAATAAATATTTTAAAATTTATTTATTGCCTTAAACTTAATTAAAAAACCGAAAAACAGTTTTGTAGTCATTTTCTGTAACTTTGAGGATAAATTCACAATATGTAATTTTCACGTTAGCTCAATCTAGAAGTATTAATTTTCATATACTTGAGTCTAGTAGATATACTATGTCTGTTGAAAAACGTGAGAAAATAGTTCTTTGGCGTGGGCTTAGTAGACAAGTAAAACGACCTGCCTTTTCTAACTCTGAATTACTTCCCAGAGGTAATAGAGCCAGTCATCTTTACCCTAAGTGTGAGCTCGAACAGATGTATCGATATACTTTTGTCGGTGTGTTGTTCTAAAATAGAAATTTAATTTACTTTAGAAAGCCAAAAGTGCAAATCTACCTATAAAAAACTACCACAGTGTGGCATGAGTTTAATAATATGTAAAGGGTATAAACAATCTATAAGCCTTCGACACAATACAGTACTTTCTACAAATGTCCGTCAATGGGCCAGCGATAAGGCTACGCTAAAGTCCAGGAGTCGAGTCTTTGCTGTGGACAAAGCAAATACGAAACAACTACTGGCAAAAGTTAGGCTGTTTGACACTATTTTTAAAATATTTAATTTCTTATTTTAAGATATAAAGTAATTTGATTTTGTGCTTCGCGTTTTAAAGTATCGCTTGTACATTACACAAATTTGGCATAATAAGCAATTTCTCTCCGTGTTAGTTTCAGAAAGTTTCAGACTTAACGCAGCTATTCAAATATTTGTTTGCTTGTTTGTTTTGAATTTCGAGCAAAGCTATTCAAGGGCTATCTGCGCTAGCCGTCCCTAATTTAGCAGTGTAAGACTAGAGGAAAGACAGCTAGTCATCACCGCCAACTGTTGGGCTATTCTTTTACCAACGAATAGTGGGATTGACCGTCACATTATAACGCCCCCACGGCTGAAAGGGCGAGCATATTTGGTGAGACCGGGATTCGAACCCGCGACCCTCGGATTACGAATCGAGCGCCTCAACACGCTTGGCCATGCCGGGCCCTCTACTGAAATAGAATACTAGTATACTCGTATTAAGTAAAGTAAAATAAACAGTAATTTGTACAAACAAAATATAATTATGCTTGCTTCATAAATTCCTTTATTTATTCTTTGTGTTTGCGATATGCAATATACAGTTACATTTATTATTTTTTCGGTGCTGTTTTTCACATTTAGTTTTCAATACCGTTAGTGATACAAAATACCAAAATATGCATTCACAAATAGCGTATTGAAACCAAATTTCGACTCTTTTCTTGAAAAAACTCAGTTGTCCAGTGTAGCGATTTTGGAAATAAATGGAACTCGGCTTGTAAAAGGAATTAATGCAAAATCAGAAGATCTATCTGGATTTGTTCTTCCGATTCGAGGAATAAATGGCGCACGGCCTATCCGAGGTGTGAAAAAGGCTCTTTTGACCCAGTCTACGTCACCACCATCTAAAGTTTTGACCCAGTCTACGTCACCACCATCTAAAGTTTTGCGGCTGACATAGGGAGTTGGAATAATTCGTCGAACAATATTTTGAATATCTCCATCTTCAACTGCAAAGCTGTCAAGCCAATCTGTTTGAACGTCCCCGCCATGTTCTTGGAGCATGGACCTCTTCTTTCGGCCAATTCTTGGAGTAAAAACGTGTAAAAAGAGCTTAGGATCATTTGCCTTTTCAGAACTTTTAAGCACAAAATCTTCGACCATGAGATAGGAATATGGCAAGAAATCAAAAACTGGGGGATCGCCCTTTTCGGAGAAAAAACGCCCTTTCGTCACCAGTTGGTTTGAAACTACGACCTTGTCGTAACACTGAGATGGAATCGTCCTTCTTACTTTTGTCATTAGCAACATAACCTGAAAAATATGTGAACATTAAAGTGATTATAAATTATTAAAACAGACAACATGAAACTGGTTGATATAAAAATAGATGTGTTCAAAATGTGAAAAGTTGAAAAACACGCAAGTTTTGGAGCAAATGTAACCATTTTAGTAATTAATCTAGAAATACATTTTTTCGTATAATAAGGTATTTTGTAGTTTCCAATGTTGGTCCAGTTTTATATAAATTTTAAAGTTAAATTTTTTTAACAGTATCATGCTATTCGTATTGCTTACCTCGATCAGCAAATATATATGTCCTTTCTTATGCATCAAATCAAATTGACTTTAAATTAACTCATTGAAGAAATAGAAACCACTATAAACTTTTATCATAAAACAATCTTTCAAATCGATTTTCGGCCCAAGATGGCGTGATGGTTAGGGTACTTAATTGCAATTTGTATGTCGTGGGTCAGCCCCATTATTCGAGAATGAAGAATAACTCAAGAGTTGGTGGGTGGTAGTACTGACTAACTTCTTCCTTCTAGTCTATTACTGTAAATTAGGGACAATCACTGCGGATAGTTTGTTTTTGAATTTCGCGTAAAGCTACACGAGAGCTCTCTTCGCTCGCCGTCCCTAATCTAGCAGTGTAAGACTAGAAGGAAGACAGCTAGTCATCACCACCAACCGCTAACTCTTGGGCTACTCTTTTAGAAAATAATAGTGGAATTGACGGTCACATTATAACGCCTCCACGGCTGAAAGGGCAAGCATGTTTGGTGCGACAGGAATTCGAACTTACGACCCTCAGATTACAAGTTAAATAAAATCTTCTTTCTTTAAAATTGAAGTTTGGACATAAAAAGTATTACAAAACTGCTTAATAATTGAACGTAATTTCACTAAATATTTAACGTGGGATCATGTACTTTAAACTTTAAATTAAAGACAGCATGTATCAAGGAATCAAAAGTAGGTGATGTTTTAAGATATGGAACAAAAGTAAATGGGTTTACATTTAAATTGTTAATACGTGATATCTTCCTTTTACTTATAATATACTTTGATTAATATAAAAGAGAGACAGTGACGGCAAGTTGGCCAGCTCGTTAATAACTTTTACAGATTGTATCTTTAGGTTTCCTAATACACAATATACAAGAAAAGAAAGTGAAAATAATACACGTTTAACAGCTGATACGTCAAGATTATTATAGCAAAATCATACCCATAGAGGTCCAATAAAAGGATGTTATAAGGCAGATCGCAAGCTGGAAATTCTGGACGATGAACATGATCGGCTGGATGTGAAAAGAAGTTGTGTCCAAGAACGAAATGTGGTCTCTGAAGAACTTGGTATCTACTTATAGTAGTCCATAGACCCAACAAAACCATCGTAAGCCGAAATATCTCCTCTCACAATTACTGAAATATTCACAGAGTATCCATGGTTATTGGTTGACGTCAGAGGATAAATCTTCATCATGCCAGGAATTCAAATAATTTATGAATATATATGTATATATGTCTTTATTCCCTGTATCACTGAAATAAACCAAAGAAAATGAAATTCTAGGTTTCGTTGCTATATGATAATTACATCATTTTAGAGATTCAAAAGGTTTTGATATGTTTGTTCTCAGCAGGGTGTCTCTAAATCAGAGCAAAATAAATTGACAAAATTTGCAGAAAACAAATCTCACTATTATAGGATTTGTTTCTTTTACCTTAAATAATGCTTTATGTGTTCAACACTAGTTAAACTACTAAAGTGGATTGGTTTCTTACTGAGAAAGTTTAATAAACTTTACAAGGCAAATATAACTCTGCTGCTTCTAACCATCCGTTTGAATATTTGTACCCTTGGATGGCCAATAGAAAGCCAAAGAAATTTTTATTTTGTGAAGAAATTAGTTATGGACACCGAATTGACATGTTCGAAGAATTTTTTTTTTCTTTTTGAAATAATGAAAGTGGTCCCATGTCTTGCACGGTAAATAAGTTCTATTGCAAAGGGTAAATAATTAGTAATGTGGGTTATAACAACCGGTAATATTGACTTTTGGCCAAAGCGTGTGCGGTGACTTGACTAAAGAAAGCCATCTAATGATATATCATAACTAAATATCAATGTATGTCATGAGGTAAAATACACTTGTATGTTACAGGCTTTATTTACATAACTTTATTTTCATATTCTGCCTTGCTGGAGTACCAGTCCATTAGACGGATGGAATAAAAATCCATTGTTTTGTTTTTTAATTTCTCGCAAAACTACACGAGGGCTACCTGCGCTAGTCGTCCCTAATTTAGCAGTGTAAGACTAGAGGGAAGGCAGCTAGTCATCACCACCCACCGCCAACTCTTGGACTACTCTTTTACCAACGAATAGCGGAATTAACCGTCACTTTATAACGCCCCACGGCTGAAAGGGCGAGCATGTTTGGTGCGACGGGGATTCGAACCCGCAACCCTCAGATTACGAGTCAGCCGCCTTAACCCACCTGGCCATGCAGGGCCTTAGGTGTAATACTTCTTATAAGTTAGATTTGGTTGATACTAAGTACCAAAGAGTTTACATTACACCATGTTTCATAGATAACAGCTTACTTCATGGTTTACTGTATTAATAATATCATAACTCAATGTTATACCATTCGTAAAAATTAATTAGATATATTATACAATATTTCAAGGATTAGTACTTTTATCAACTTACATTTCAACGTTAAGTGTTTACAAAATCTCATTGTTTAAATTTAAATGTTTATTAACATTCTATACACATTTTTATTTCAAGAGTTATTATTTTCTTAGTACCAAAGTTCAGCTTTAAACATTTATGTGCATTTGTTTAAAGTTAATTGTTTATAAACAATACTTTTGTTTGGAATTAAGCAAACAGCTACACAATGAGCTATCTGTGCTCTGCCCACCACGTGTATCAAAACTCGTATTTTAGCTGTGTGAGTCTGCAGACATACCACTGTGCCACTAGGGGGCTTTAATTAACAACGTATTTTAAGGCTCAATATTTTTGTAATACCATTTGTCTGGTGTTAAGTGTTTAAAGATGTGATGGGTTTATAACTGTATAGCTATTTTAATATTGATGTTTAAGTTGGATTTATATTTAGAAATGTACATAACTTATACTTTTAAATTTGTATTGCGAAATTTTGCCTTGTCACTAAAGTTGTAGAAGATTCTTGAGAGTAAAATAAACACTATATATGTTGTACATAAACAGTGTTGTATCGTCAGTATTGTTGTGCAGGCTGAAATTTCTAGAAATTCTCCTCACGCCTACAAATGTAACTAACGCGACGTGCCGAGAGACAGTATATATTGAGGCATCGTTAAGTATGTGAATGCCCTGCATGACTAATTATGACAATAAACATAGAAGGATGCCGTACATGTAAGCATATTTTTCAAAGTAATGATGTCTAGAAAATAACATTTGAAGGAGACACGTCGAGAGACGTATTGTCCTGCGAGTTATATCAAAGTGTAGTATAAGCGAACACTTTTTTAAAGCAATAATGTTTATAGACAGAACAATATCTTGAGCAAATGTCGAGAAACGTGTCATAGTACAATTAACCTGTTGATGAATAACTGACCCAACCAATGATCAAGTAAATATAGAGGCATCACTTAGGACATTACTTCAGAAAAGCACACCGAGGGACTTTAGTTATGTGTTTACATTAAACAAATAGACGCTCTTGGAGTTATAGGAGGTTATCGAAACTACAAACTAAAATCGAGGAAATGTCTCATGAATGTTGAGCTAAATAATCAGACGTCAGCGAGCTTGTAAGAAAATATACAAACTTAGATGTTGAAGTTAAAGACCTCGATTAATGAGACGACGATATAATCTGACCATTCTTCTCGGATGGTGAAGGAAATACTTTACTTGTATAGAGAAGAGGTCGTGTAGTCAGTTAAATCAACCAATCCCGTGATTAGTAATTAACTGGAGAACGTAGAAGTTCGTAAACAAAGTTTAACAGATTAACGGTGTCTCGATAAGAGTTTTTGTCACGCAACAAACTCAGAGCAATTGTAAACAGATAACCAGCTGTATCTCTGAGTAGGCTGATAATCACTCTTCTACTAATATAAAAGGACTTGGAAAATAAGTCCAGTTAGTTAGTCAGTTAAGTAATTCAGACAGCTCAGTATCTCAGTCAGAATGTCAACTAAAGATGTCTTCATACCCTTTGTAAGTATTAGTACTTCTTAACATCAGTCACCTGGTAATAACTAACTGTCTATAATAAACCTTAGCAAGTCAGACTGTATATATGTGTGTAGTGTTAACTGTTTGGAAGTATCAATAAAGTCTCGGGTTCGAGTCTCTTTTGTTTGAACTGTAAAGCCTTGAGTTAGTACCTATGAGCTCCGTTCGCTACGACATCCACACTTAAAAATAAATTTTGTACTTGACATCTAGTAGTGTTAGTTGAAGGTCCAATGGCAAAACCGATTAACCCGCACGGTTTGCCTTCAGGTGTTTGTATTAAGCAAGAAACTCTGTGTATCATTATTCTGTGTATCATAAATTGTATAAACATTGACATTTAATTCTTAATAACTTCTAAATTTAAATTATCATTTAACTCAGTTTTAGTCTATTTCAAATTCTAACACGTAATACAAATTAAACTTGAATTTGAGGTAGGTATATATTCACTCAGAACGACGTTTTGAGCTTGTACAAAAAATACAGTGAATTTCTTGTCGAGGAACATGCATAAGTTATGAAGTGTGTCGCCCATCCCAAAAATATACCTACTTTGGGTCATGAGTTTAAATGCCTATATACTGTGATATATAAGTATAACCAATCATTATCTTCTGTTTGGGAAAGCCTTGAATTTTAGAACTCGTCAAGATTTAGAGTTATTCAAAGAATGAAAGTTGCTGAGTGGTGGCACCAGTGGCATAGTACAAATACAGCACGTTTAATGGGTCAGGGATTTGAACCTGTGACCTTCAGATTGCAAGTTGAGCACCCTACCCGTGCCAGGCAAGACATTGTTTTGCGATGTACTTAATGTGTGTATGTAACAAAGTTATGTTTTGGCTGAAAACCTTTTTCTCAACATGATTTTCTATTGCGAATAATACAACCAGCTGTAAGACTAAGTCTAACAACTGTTCAATGAATCTTTAAAAATGGAATAGCAGACACTGCTGAAGTTTGGTAAACAGTCAATCAACCAGTGCTCTACTTACTGTTACTCACTATAGTTAATGTTACAAGATGTAGGCTTAGCACTGTGTATTTCTATAATTATTTTAGGTTTATTAATAAGGACGTATAGTAGTTCTAATTCGGATCTTCCTTTTCAGTATTATAAAAGATGAAACTTAATTTTTAGTTGCGTTGGACTTAACTACTTTATATGTCAGTTTATATCAAAAGTATTGTAATTTCTTCCTCAGATTTAATATCTTTAAAAAAAAGTCTACAAGTCACTTGTTGGAGTCGATGATAAAAAAAACAAAAAAAGCTTTGAAATTCAAACTTCACCTCCAGGGTAGTAACAAGCATATATTCTACTTAAAACAAATATTGTGTGAATAATTTGGATATTACTGCATTTTATTTTATATTTTCATTATAAAGCCACTTTACTTAACTAAAATCAATTAATATATTACAGTTCATAATTTCTATTCTGATTAAGTTACATTTTTAGTACATTTCTCTTGTTCCAAAGACGAATCTATAAGAAAGGACCAATAAAGTAGTAGTAGAGAATAACAGTTGTTGTACATTTATAAAAAACATGAAACTGTGGAATGCATTGCAAGATGTACACGAAAACAGTATATTGTTCTAACTACTAACCTCACAAGACTGTCATCTGTTCAGCATGGGAAGTCTCAATCTATTCCTTCAGTGGTTGGGTCTGAGGGTGCTATATTATTATAAAACGACTGAAAGCCTTCATAGAAGTCTGACAAAAGAAACATACCATCATATCTCAGATGTGCTGTTTGTAAAAGAAGTAATCTCATTTAATTTCTCCAATAATTAAACTAGTTCATATTTAAGGTTTAAAACTTTGAATTTAGCAAGCATGTGATTAAACTTTCAGTGATAAGTTATTTTTCATGATAAAAACTATTTTTGTATTTGCAGGGGGGAGGAATAAGGTGAATCAGGTGTATTTCTTTTGTTCTTCTTGTTAGAGAATTGTGATTCTTTGATGAATGATGATATGAGTCACAAATGGAAGCTAAAAAATTGTATATTTTCAAAAGCAATATAACATTTGTTATGCTGTCAACTAATACCACAAATAAAGAAAACATTAGTAACTAAGAAAAGTTTATTTGCAAATGATTGAATTTAAACAAATCAGAAAGAAATGTTTGAAAGTTGACACTTTCTGGTAAATGTAGAAGATAATATTTGCACTGAAAATAATTGTATATTTTTCTATGTCCTCATTCAAAAAAAAAAATCCAGGAAGTCTATAATATATTAGATCAAACACAGATCTTCAGGTTTGGTACTTCAATTTCTAACGGCAAATAGATCTACGTTTGAAACTAATATTTTAATAGAAAACAAAACTAACCAATATCTAAATCTACTATAACTATTGTTCTTGAATTCAAATTCTTTGTTATTTCACTGTTTATCTGTGTTTTCTCCCCATTGCTTAATTCTGTATACAGGCTTGGTCATTTTGACTGACCTTGTGACCACCATGTAATTACAAAACTATACATATTATAACTATGTGTATCTTCACAAAACTTGGCAAACTTTTAGTAAAAATTAAAAGTCTGTTGCACACACACACAAAATTTTTAATGAAGTATTTTTGCATAAAATTTGTCTCTAAATGTGTGGAACCAGACTGGTCAGAGAAGAAACTGATTTTCATGTCAAAAGTGAAAATACTTTTCTCATTTCATTTTCATAACATCTAGAACCTCCTAAACAAATATCACAAGTTTTTGTAGAAAACTTTGTATTTTTCCTTTTGCGTTTCATATTTGAACACAACCTATCACACGATCAGCAACATAGGATAGAATTAAAAGATGAAAGATATAAAATAAACCTAAATTAACCCTTTTTTGTTCTAGAATAACATCATATTTTAACAGGTAATTACAGTACAGGCAAAACTTACAGACACTTTAAATATATGTTTAAGTTCTATTGCTTTACAGATGCACTTAGTTCCCTCCAAGTAATCCTAAAGCCAATTTACTACCACAGGAAAGTTTTGTGTGAAGAGATAGAGGTGTGAAAAAAGTGATGACCTCCACACTTTGACTCACACACGTGCACAGGGTTAATTAGCATTTGCTTACTTTGCTGTCTCAAATTTAGATGACTAAGTGAAATGTTCAAACATACATGTTATGTCATTTACTGAAAGTATCTTTGAACAATTAATTTAACCACACAGTACTTCTATATAAATACAATTTATAAACTGAATTTTAGCTGGTTATTTACTAGATAATTCAATCAGTTTGTCCTTCATATTAAATGTTTGGTGGATATCATGTGTTATGTATTAGATTTAACCCACTTATGTTTAACCTTGCAGTCATTGAGATGCCCTGCACAGCCATCAGGTTTGTTCAGAACTCGACGTACCCAACTTTGTACATGAGTAGTGTAGACAGGCCACTTATCTGTTTTATTTATATAGCACTGTCTTTATATTTTATCAACTTTTGTTAAACACAAAATACCACATCCAAAATAAATTTTAAGGATGGTGTTTGGTATTTAAATTATAGTTTTTAAACTGAAAGATGTAGAGAATTGAAAAGCAGTGAAAACTATGAAACCAGATCTTTAAAGTAATTTTGATTAAGTGTAAAAATTGGAGGAAAGAATGAAACAAGTTGTCATAAGAAATAATCCACAGAAAGTGAAATCTGACAGAAGCAAATGAACATCTGTAATTCCAGGAAAAATAACAGTCTTATAGAAGTGGCCATAAAAAGGTGGACACATAACATTTTAAACTACAATATGGCCCACTTCTGGTACAGTGGTATTCATGCAGACCCACAATGCCAAAAACTGGGTTTTGATACTCGTGGTGGGCAGAGCACAAATAGCCCATTGTGTAGTTTTGTACTTAATTATAAACAAACAACTCACAACATGATTGAGGTCCTGATTATGTTCTTCTGATCATGTGGCTGGGTTGAGTGTTAGAGCTTAATAAAAGTCTATTTCCAGTGGCATGAGATATTCAGCTTACATTAAAAGAATGCATTCCAACTTGCACATATACATTAGACAAGTTACCTTGTCCTCCATTTAAAGATGTAACTGTACTGTTTGGTTGAGTACACAAGCTATGAAGGTATTGAATTGATTTTGAAATGTTATATCAGTGTGTAAATGAATAAAAAATATTATAACTGTTAAAATTTATAAATTTAAATGTTTGTACAAGAAATACAATAAACGAAATGAGATTATATTTTATTATGAACATCCAGTACATTACAATAAATATGTTACTTATTTTGATAACAATGATACACAGAAACACATTAAGTGTAACTTGTGTCCAATTTATTTTTCTTATGTGTTTAATAAAATTATTATGTTGAAAAGACTACTCTTTAAATCCAACAGAACTAAAGAAATAGAAATAAAGAAAACAAACCAGAAGCTGGAAGTTATTGCAATATTTGTTTGACAAGATATTCATACGCAAGTTTACAATACCAAATTAACGTATGTGTAAACTAATGATACCTACCAGAAATTTGTAAGCTTCAATCAGACACCATTATGATGTGGTCGAAGTATATAACAAAAAACTGGCATTCTTCGAATAGAAACAAACCATTGAGTTTCCAGAGGATAGAGACTCTTACTAGGAATACATATACTTACAAACACCAGAACAAAAAAGATTTGCCCAAACTAATGCCTTCACATAATAACTTATATTTTCAATAATTAATAACTATTTATTTAAACTAAAGCAATCCAGTATCAAATTAGGATTTTATTCCACTGCCAACAAAATGTGAAATAAGAAACGTACAAAGAACATTACTATTAACAACTATAAAAATTCCATCACAAGTCCATAATGCATAATAATTTGTATTACAACATCAGCACACTGTCTGGTACAACATAAGGTATATAATGCACAATAATATTGCATATTAACCATATCATATTTGCCATATTCTGTAACAGTGAGATTATTTAACCCAATACCTGGACTCATCAGGACAGCTGAGACATCATAGTAGGAGTCTAGGTGTTATTTATATTACCAACTTGTTTGAACAACTGTTATAATGTGGTAACTTAGCTCATGGTGCTTATATTTCAGAAAATTTGCAGGCATTAACATTAACTGTGCATCAGTACCAAATAAAAGGAAGTGGTGAGTTAAAAAACTGTGACCAATGCGTAGCCTAGCCAAAACAACTTCCCCTTCGATCTTTACAAAAACAAGATGGCCAAAGAGCTGTAGAAGGCTTGATTTGAAAAGCTTATTATTTTGTTGCTCACTCCAGGTCGACTGCCAACTGGTGTACAGTCGGGTTTTGACAACTGGGCCATAGTCCATGTATGGAACAGGTACGGTGGTGATAGAGCCAGAGCATATAGACTTTGCTGCTCTGTAAGCTAACTCATTCCCACGAATACCAACATGACCTGGCATCCAAAACAAACTAGCCCATCTCTCTCTGACCATGGAATGATGTCAGGGCCAATAGACAGCTGAGTGAATCAGTATAGATCGTACAATTCGTATATTGCATAGTTTCGACATGATTTGGGGCAAGAGAAATGGCATACAATTCAGCAGTGAACACAGAAACTTTAGAGGGGATTCTGTGTGCTACAACCACACTGTAACAAACCATGGCAGAGTCTACAGAGTCACCTCATTTTGAACCATCTGTATATATGGGAATGGATGGATTGTTTGAAAAATGTTCAGCAAAGAAAGAGCGATATTTCGAATGAGGTGATTGAAAGATGAATCACAGTTGGGGATAGTAATTAACCATGGTGGAAGAGGCCGATCTGTTGTTACTGCTATGCTATTCAAAGAGAGGGGGATAGTAATTAACCATGGTGGAAGAGGCCGATCTGTTGTTACTGCTATGCTATTCAAAGAGAGGGGATAGTAATTAACCATGGTGGAAGAGGCCGATCTGTTGTTACTGCTATGCTATTCAAAGAGAGGGGATAGTAATTAACCATGGTGGAAGAGGCCGATCTGTTGTTACTGCTATGCTATTCAAAGAGAGGGGATAGTAATTAACCATGGTGGAAGAGGCCGATCTATTGTTACTGCTATGATATTCAAAGAGAGGGGGATAGTAATTAACCATGGTGGAAGAGGCCGATCTGTTGTTACTGCTATGCTATTCAAAGAGAGGGGGATAGTAATTAACCATGGTGGAAGAGGCCGATCTGTTGTTACTGCTATGATATTCAAAGAGAGGGGGATAGTAATTAACCATGGTGGAAGAGGCCGATCTGTTGTTACTGCTATGCTATTCAAAGAGAGGGGGATAGTAATTAACCATGGTGGAAGAGGCCGATCTGTTGTTACTGCTATGCTATTCAAAGAGAGGGGGATAGTAATTAACCATGGTGGAAGAGGCCGATCTATTGTTACTGCTATGATATTCAAAGAGAGGGGGATAGTAATTAACCATGGTGGAAGAGGCCGATCTGTTGTTACTGCTATGCTATTCAAAGAGAGGGGATAGTAATTAACCATGGTGGAAGAGGCCGATCTGTTGTTACTGCTATGCTATTCAAAGAGATGGGGATAGTAATTAACCATGGTGGAAGAGGCCGATCTGTTGTTACTGCTATGCTATTCAAAGAGAGGGGGATAGTAATTAACCATGGTGGAAGAGGCCGATCTGTTGTTACTGCTATGCTATTCAAAGAGAGGGGATAGTAATTAACCATGGTGGAAGAGGCCGATCTGTTGTTACTGCTATGCTATTCAAAGAGAGGGGATAGTAGTTAACCATGGTGGAAGAGGCCGATCTGTTGTTACTGCTATGCTATTCAAAGAGAGGGGATAGTAATTAACCATGGTGGAAGAGGCCGATCTGTTGTTACTGCTATGCTATTCAAAGAGAGGGGGATAGTAGTTAACCATGGTGGAAGAGGCCGATCTGTTGTTACTGCTATGCTATTCAAAGAGAGGGGGATAGTAATTAACCATGGTGGAAGAGGCCGATCTGTTGTTACTGCTATGCTATTCAAAGAGAGGGGATAGTAATTAACCATGGTGGAAGAGGCCGATCTGTTGTTACTGCTATGCTATTCAAAGAGAGGGGATAGTAATTAACCATGGTGGAAGAGGCCGATCTGTTGTTACTGCTATGCTATTCAAAGAGAGGGGATAGTAATTAACCATGGTGGAAGAGGCCGATCTGTTGTTACTGCTATGCTATTCAAAGAGAGGGGGATAGTAGTTAACCATGGTGGAAGAGGCCGATCTGTTGTTACTGCTATGCTATTCAAAGAGAGGGGGATAGTAATTAACCATGGTGGAAGAGGCCGATCTGTTGTTACTGCTATGCTATTCAAAGAGAGGGGATAGTAGTTAACCATGGTGGAAGAGGCCGATCTGTTGTTACTGCTATGCTATTCAAAGAGAGGGGATAGTAATTAACCATGGTGGAAGAGGCCGATCTGTTGTTACTGCTATGCTATTCAAAGAGAGGGGATAGTAATTAACCATGGTGGAAGAGGCCGATCTGTTGTTACTGCTATGCTATTCAAAGAGAGGGGATAGTAATTAACCATGGTGGAAGAGGCCGATCTGTTGTTACTGCTATGCTATTCAAAGAGAGGGGATAGTAGTTAACCATGGTGGAAGAGGCCGATCTGTTGTTACTGCTATGCTATTCAAAGAGAGGGGATAGTAATTAACCATGGTGGAAGAGGCCGATCTGTTGTTACTGCTATGCTATTCAAAGAGAGGATAGTAGTTAACCATGGTGGAAGAGGCCGATCTGTTGTTACTGCTATGCTATTCAAAGAGAGGGGGATAGTAATTAACCATGGTGGAAGAGGCCGATCTGTTGTTACTGCTATGCTATTCAAAGAGAGGGATAGTAATTAACCATGGTGGAAGAGGCCGATCTGTTGTTACTGCTATGCTATTCAAGAGAGGGGATAGTAATTAACCATGGTGGAAGAGGCCGATCTGTTGTTACTGCTATGCTATTCAAAGAGAGGGGGATAGTAATTAACCATGGTGGAAGAGGCCGATCTGTTGTTACTGCTATGCTATTCAAAGAGAGGGGGATAGTAATTAACCATGGTGGAAGAGGCCGATCTGTTGTTACTGCTATGCTATTCAAGAGAGGGGATAGTAATTAACCATGGTGGAAGAGGCCGATCTGTTGTTACTGCTATGCTATTCAAAGAGAGATCCAATTTTTCTGATTGTGCCCGGATACAAAGGCTAAAAGGAAAAATGGCAGATTTTCTTTTATAAAAAAAGTGTGGCCCACTGAGGATGGAAACCACAACCTCAAGTATGATGATGTGGTAAAGAGCGAAGTTTGAAATCGTACATTGAAAACAGCGAATATATAGAGGGGGTTCATGGGACTCCACATACAAACTTTGGACTGGAGAAGTACGAAAGGCCCCAGTTCAAAGCCGAAGACTCTGATGGTGGATAGAATCCAGCAGTTTCAGTGCTGAGGTTCTGGAATAACCATAGTGAAGTTTGGATCGGATACGGGCACGATAAATTTTAAGCATGAAGTATCGATCCGCCCCCCAAGAAGTGGAAGACAGGACACAGAGGATGTTCGGTACTCTTATGCATTTGACACAAAGTTGCTTGATATGAGAAGTAAAGTTTAATTTACAGTCCAATATAAGACCTAAGAACTTTGCCTCAGGGACTACAGGAAGTACAACATAATCAATACGAAGTTCTGGATCTGGATGAGTACCCCGTTGGTGGCAGAAATGTGCACAAACAGTTTTAGGGAGAGAAAGTTGAAAACCATTTGCCGTGGTCCACTTAAGTATATGATTGATTGCAGTTTATAGCTGCCGCTCAATAAAACTCATGTTTGATGACTGATATGAGATGTGAAAAAGTCACCAACGAAAAGACCATTTGTAACTGCAGGAGGTAGCTGTTCACTGATGGTATTAATCTTTATAATGAAAAGTGTGACACTCAGAACACAGCCCTGAGGGACTCCAAGTTCCTGTGGGAAAAAAACTGGAAAGTGTTGAGCCCACACTGACCTGGAATCGGCAGTTCATTAAAAATGCTTAATAAAAAGTGTCAAATTGCCACATAATCCGTATGAGTAAAGGTCTCGCAAGATGCCATATCTCCATGTTGTATCATAAGCTTTTTTAAAATAAAAAATAGAAACAAGATGTCGCTTCAAAAAGGCTTCTCTCACTGATGCTTTAAGTCGAATTAAGTGGTCTATTGTGGAGCGTTGTCTTTGGAACCCACACTGAGTGGGTGAGAGAAGGTTGTTTGATTCAAGGAACCAAACAAGACGAGCATTAGTCATCCCTCTAAGATCTTACTGAGACAACTCGTCAAAGCAATGTGACGGTAATTCGAAGGAATCTTTGGATCCTTCCCAGGTTTAAGAATGGGGAGTACAACAGTTTGGCACCAATCATCAGGAAAGACATTCTCCTGCTATATCCGGTTAAAGACAGCCAGGAGAATAGTAAGAGAGGCAAAAAAAAGGTGGCGTAGAATCTCATAATGTATATCATCAGGCCCAACTGATGTACTGCCAGACCGATGAAGCACAAGTTTGAGTACCACCAGTGTAAGAGGTCAAAAGAAAGAGGCAGATGTTCAACACGTGTTTTAATAGCTAAGAAGGAAAGGGATGTGTGTGAAGAGCTAGATACATGAGAGAATCATTCATTAAGAGTATTAGCAATGTTCTGAGCATCAGCAACTTCATGGATATTGAATATTAAGCTAGAGAGGGTGACAGCAGTATATTGTCCACTCACCTTCCGGATCTTGTCCCATATGACTTTTGAACTGGTGGTTGAAGAAATGCTGGAGGTGTATTTAATCCAAGATTCCTTCTAGCTTTGACGTCTAACTCGCCAAGCCTATGCAAAGGCTTGCTGAAATGCAATGTAATTTGAAAGCGTGGGATATCTATGAAATTTATCCCAAGCACGTTTCTGATCTTTTCGTATTATAGAACAAGCAAAATTCCACCAAGGGCGGGGATGCCGCGGGAAAGATGTCGAGGTTTTGGAGATGCACTGAGCAACTGCTTGAACAATACAGTTGGTTACTGCTGCTACACAATCACCTATCGATGATTTACATAAGATGACAGGATCAAGTTTCGAGAGAGCAGTGAAGGAGGGCCAGTTGGCCTGGCACAACTTCCACTGAGGCAAACGGGTCAGGTGGCACTGATCACGGCCAATCTCTCTTAATACAATAGGAAAATGATCAATACACCGTGGATTGATATCAACCTCCCAAGAAAAGCAAGTGAAAAGTGAAAGGTAGCAGATAGAAAGATCTATAGCAGTAAATGACTGACTGGGTGCATGAAAATAAGTGTAAGAGCCAGTACTGAAGAGAGACGTTGTGATTCAGGAGCACATGCTCTATAGCACGACCCTTCACATCAATACTAGAACCACCCCAGAGGGTATTATGCCCATTAAGATCCCCCCAAAATTAAAAATGGAGTTGGCACATGCTCAATGAAGGCATCAAGGTTTGAGGGATGATAACTTTGTCCAGGGGTAAGGTACAGAGAGGAATAGTGATGGTATGACCCAAGGAGATATGGAGAGCTACAAACTCTAAGGGCGTATTCAATGACAAGGACCCGGTGGGCACATGTTGATCAACCAGCAGTGTTACTCCCCCACGTCCTTGTCCTACAAGTGACCTATCATTTTGGTATAAAGAGTATTGTCGAATTGTGACTATTGGTAGGTTTTAAAAATGTTTTCTGTAAAGAAAGACGTGGGATGATAAAAGTCAATCAAATCCTTGATGTCATTCACATTTGATTGAAAACCTCAATAGTTCCATCGGATTAGTGTGGCCATTTTTTCTATTTATTTTGGAGAAATATATGGCAAGGAGACCTGCTTGCGACCGCACGTTTCTTCTTTACTGGATTGAGTCAGTCACTCTCCAGTGATCCTTCTCTAGATCAGGTGGGCAGGTCGATGTTTGTAGACATACGTTCTCGTGATCGAGAACGTGAACGAATGGTTTGTTTAATTTTTGGGGTGTTAAGAGAGGAAGACCCCATGGAAACACCTGGGCTTGAACAAGATGAAGTTGGGCAATAACTGGCAGATGTGGTAGGGACAGAGATAAAAGTAGATACTGATTCATTAACTCTGTTGATTTTGGAGGGTGCTACATTAAGATGCACTGTTAAGGATTCTGTAGGAGGCACAGAAAGGTCTGTTTGGACTCTTACTGTAGTAATGGAATAGATTACAGCAGCATAAGTCCAAGATGGAAGTGGGAATAGTAATTTCCGAGTCTCTGGGTAAGTAGTATTGTGAACAGTCTTTAGACGTTGTACTTCTTTCTCTTCTACCCATTTAGGGCTAGAAGTAAAATAGGAAGGATGTGGACCATTACAGTTAATACAATGTGATTCAAGTTGGCATTCAAAAGCATCATGGTCTTTACCAGCACAAGAGACACATGTCAAGGAACCATGGCAAGATGTTTGAGTGACCAAATCGTTAACAATGGAAACATCTAACAGGATTAAGAATATAAGGCCGTATCTTACAGTTCAGATATCCTGCCTTGATTGTGGTGGGAGGACGCGATGTTGTAAACATTAATCAGTTAGAACATTTGTCAGCTCCATAATTCCGTCTCTACGAGTAAAATTCGGAGCACGGCTGTAATACCTTGGCTGGTGAAACTTACGAGGATCTCTGACTCTGGAATGGTTTTTAAATCCCTCTCAACTATAACTCCTCTGGAAGAATTCAAAGTAGAATGAGGAGTAACCTCAATGGGTATATCCACATGGCCTTTGATTTCAAGAGGAATTTGAAATGTTGTGATGAAGATGTTTCCACTAAAATGTCCCCAGACATTAATTTTTTTACCGATTTAGGAGAGCCAGCAAGCCCTTCTGAATAAAAAATGGAGACATCTGCCCAAAGGAATTTCAGTTAAAGAATGTATAATTAAAAATATCGGGACAGCTTCAAGCTGTGAGTTTGACTGTACAGAGTCATAAATGTGCGATTGTTTGCCAGTAGACGGATTTTTCTCTATGCTGTCATATTTGTTTATTTTTTTTTTTATTTGAGGGTATCCATAATAAAAAAAAATATTTCAGTGCTCACTGTCCCCACCCACCATTAGGGGACGCACTACAATGTCATGCAAGGACATTGCAGCAACGCCATGGTTTCGTGAGCACTATACCCAAACACCAGCATCAGACACAATGTCCACAACACCCGTTGAGAACTTCCAACACTGGTACTTAGTTGACTCTAGCCCAAGTGGACCAGCCGATTGACCCAAGAAGGGCCACCCAAAGGCCGCCCGTCTACAGGAATTCAAGGCCAAAGTGGTGAGTTAGGGTTGGACTCCTCAATAACCAGGATCCTCTCCTCCCCTTCACGGGTCACCACACATGGCAAACACGCAGGTGAATGTTTAGATCCCAGAGGAGGTAAATTGAAATACACAACCTTCTCTGGGAGGTCCCCTCACCACGTACAGGAATCCACATCAAGGAGTGTTGGAGAAAAGACTTGGATGATACCTGGGATGGTGAAATTGTCCTATGAGGAGAGACTAAAATCTCTAAACATATTTCCTCTGGAGAGAAGAAGGATCAGAGACGATTTCATTGAAGTGTTTAAGATTATTTGGGATGTTGATAATACAGATCCAAACTTTGTGTTAAGCAGTGAAAATCATAGAACAAGGGGACATATAATCAAATTTTGGCAGAGAAGGAGTCATCTGCAATTTAGACAGTATCATTTTTTTTAAATAGGGTGATTGGCTTTTGAAATGAGCTGCCTTCAATATCGTTACGTCATAGAGTTAAGCGAAAAGAAGGCCAACCTAGACTGGGTTTCACATATTATTTTAATGCATTGAAAACGTTTATTAAAAAGAAAAATATATCACTAATAAAACTGGCCCTGAATTTTTTTTAGATGTTTTTCTCGAAAACAATTATTTCTTTTAATGCGTTTTAACCCAGGAAAAATGACCCAGATATTTAACCTTCGAAGCTGAAAAAGTAGAAGTGAATTAACTGTGAATTTATTTAAGAAATAAAAAATAACTTTATTAAACGAGTGCTTATTTCAAACATAAAATATCTTTTAAATGAAAAACATTTTAATTTCCAGTTAAAAGGGGACCTTTGTTACCAGAGCATCCGAACATATAAGCTTGTTTGTTTTTTAATTTTGCGCAAAGCTAATTTAGTAGTGTAAGACTAGAGGAAAGGCAACTAGTCATCACCGCCAACTCTGGGACTACTCTTTTACCAATGAATAGTGGGATTGCCTGTCACAATATAACGCCCGCACGGCTGAAAGGGTGAACAGGTTTGGTGTGGCGGTGATTCAAACCCGCGACCCTCGAAACGTAACCATGCCAGGCCTCCTTTAAATACGAAGAACATTTCAGGTTATAACAGTATTGTGATATGTCGGATCGAACTGAATTAAGAGTGATGGGATAGTTCCGCATGACAATAAGAGATTAAGGAATGATACCGAGTAACTACGAGTAACAAAGTAGTGCCGATGATTTAAAGACAATGTACACAAAGTAAAACATGAAACAAATAAATTTTATTGAAACACTAAACAGAAATACAGAATATATACTTAATTTGTACGCTGGATTGTCCATTTTAGTTTGTCAAGCTATTTTCTCTTCAAGATGGTGTGCTAGTCTGTTTAAATCAATGTTATCTTCTCTACAAGACACATCGTACTTACCCAACGTGACTAACGTTACCCTGTAATGGTCATTCTAATTAGGTAAGGTTGTAACCTCAAACCTCCACGCGTTGTGATACTGAAGGACATTGTTGCATGATGTTCAGTATTATAGCAATATCATATCCAGGACAGAACAAACGATATTCCTTTATAAATGTTTGTTTTTGAATTTCGCACAAAGCTACTCGAGGGCTATCTGTGCTAGCCGTCCCTAATTTAGCAGTATAAGACTAGAGGGAAGGCAGCTAGTCATCACTACCGACTGCCAACTCTTGGGCTACTCTTTTACCAATGAATAGTGGGATTGACCGTAACTTTATAACACCCCCACGGTTGATTGGGGCAAACATGTTTGGTGTGACTTAAAGTATCCAATAAATATTTTAAAATTTATTTATTGCCTTAAACTTAATTAAAACCGAAAAACAGTTTTGTAGTCATTTTCTGTAACTTTGAGGATAAATTCACAATATGTAATTTTCACGTTAGCTCAATCTAGAAGTATTAATTTTCATATACTTGAGTCTAGTAGATATACTATGTCTGTTGAAAAACGTGAGAAAATAGTTCTTTGGCGTGGGCTTAGTAGACAAGTAAAACGACCTGCCTTTTCTAACTCTGAATTACTTCCCAGAGGTAATAGAGCCAGTCATCTTTACCCTAAGTGTGAGCTCGAACAGATGTATCGATATACTTTTGTCGGTGTGTTGTTCTAAAATAGAAATTTAATTTACTTTAGAAAGCCAAAAGTGCAAATCTACCTATAAAAACTACCACAGTGTGGCATGAGTTTAATAATATGTAAAGGGTATAAACAATCTATAAGCCTTCGACACAATACAGTACTTTCTACAAATGTCCGTCAATGGGACAGCGATAAGGCTACGCTAAAGTCCAGGAGTCGAGTCTTTGCTGTGGACAAAGCAAATACAAAACAACTACTGGCAAAAGTTAGGCTGTTTGACACTATTTTTAAAATATTTAATTTTTTATTTTAAGATATAAAGTAATTTGATTTTGTGCTTCGCGTTTTAAAGTATCGCTTGTACATTACACAAATTTGGCATAATTAGCATTTTCTCTCCGTGTTACTTTCAGAAAGTTTCAGACTTAACGCAGCTATTCAAATAGTTGTTTGTTTGTTTGTTTGTTTTGAATTTCGAGCAAAGCTATTCAAGGGCTATCTGCGCTAGCCGTCCCTAATTTAGCAGTGTAAGACTAGAGGAA
>NC_134831.1:118898279-118942534 GCF_004210375.1 Tachypleus tridentatus
TTTTTATTTTTTTTATTTTTTTTTTTTTTTTCGTTCACATAAAGCATTATTTAAGGTAAAAGAAACAAATCCTATAATAGTGAGATTTGTTTTCTGCAAATTTTGTCAATTTATTTTGCTCTGATTTAGAGACACCCTGCTGAGAACAAACATATCAAAACCTTTTGAATCTCTAAAATGATGTAATTATCATATAGCAACGAAACCTAGAATTTCATTTTCTTTGGTTTATTTCAGTGATACAGGGAATAAAGACATATATACATATATATTCATAAATTATTTGAATTCCTGGCATGATGAAGATTTATCCTCTGACGTCAACCAATAACCATGGATACTCTGTGAATATTTCAGTAATTGTGAGAGTAGATATTTCGGCTTACGATGGTTTTGTTGGGTCTATGGACTACTATAAGTAGATACCAAGTTCTTCAGAGACCACATTTCGTTCTTGGACACAACTTCTTTTCACATCCAGCCGATCATGTTCATCGTCCAGAATTTCCAGCTTGCGATCTGCCTTATAACATCCTTTTACTGGACCTCTATGGGTATGATTTTGCTATAATATTCTTGACGTATCAGCTGTTAAACGTGTATTATTTTCACTTTCTTTTCTTGTATATTGTGTATTAGAAACCTAAAGATACAATCTGTAAAGTTATTAACGAGCTGGCCAACTTGCCGTCACTGTCTCTCTTTTATATTAATCAAAGTATATTATAAGTAAAAGGAAGATATTACGTATTAACAATTTAAATGTAAACCCATTTACTTTTGTTCCATATCTTAAAGCATCACCTACTTTTGATTCCTTGATAATGCTGTCTTTAATTTAAAGTTTAAAGTACATGATCCCACGTTAAATTTTTAAAGTGAAATTACGTTCAATTATTAAGCAGTTTTGTAATACTTTTTATGTTTAAACTTCAATTTTAAAGAAAGAAGATTTTATTTAACTTGTAATCTGAGGGTCGTAAGTTCAATTCCTGTCGCACCAAACATGCTTGCCCTTTCAGCCGTGGAGGCGTTATTATGTGACCGTCAATTCCACTATTATTTTCTAAAGAGTAGCACAAGAGTTAGCGGTTGGTGGTGATGACTAGCTGTCTTCCTTCTAGTCTTACACTGCTAGATTAGGGACGGCGAGCGAAGAGAGCTCTCGTGTAGCTTTACGCGAAATTCAAAAACAAACTATCCGCAGTGATTGTCCCTAATTTACAGTAATAGACTAGAAGGAAGAAGTTAGTCAGTACTACCACCCACCAACTCTTGAGTTATTCTTCATTCTCGAATAATGGGGCTGACCCACGACATACAAATTGCAATTAAGTACCCTAACCATCACGCCATCTTGGGCCGAAAATCGATTTGAAAGATTGTTTTATGATAAAAGTTTATAGTGGTTTCTATTTCTTCAATGAGTTAATTTAAAGTCAATTTGATTTGATGCATAAGAAAGGACATATATATTTGCTGATCGAGGTAAGCAATACGAATAGCATGATACTGTTAAAAAAATTTAACTTTAAAATTTATATAAAACTGGACCAACATTGGAAACTACAAAATACCTTATTATACGAAAAAATGTATTTCTAGATTAATTACTAAAATGGTTACATTTGCTCCAAAACTTGCGTGTTTTCAACTTTTCACATTTTGAACACATCTATTTTTATATCAACCAGTTTCATGTTGTCTGTTTTAATAATTTATAATCACTTTAATGTTCACATATTTTTCAGGTTATGTTGCTAATGACAAAAGTAAGAAGGACGATTCCATCTCAGTGTTACGACAAGGTCGTAGTTTCAAACCAACTGGTGACGAAAGGGCGTTTTTTCTCCGAAAAGGGCGATCCCCAGTTTTTGATTTCTTGCCATATTCCTATCTCATGGTCGAAGATTTTGTGCTTAAAAGTTCTGAAAAGGCAAATGATCCTAAGCTCTTTTTACACGTTTTTACTCCAAGAATTGGCCGAAAGAAGAGGTCCATGCTCCAAGAACATGGCGGGGACGTTCAAACAGATTGGCTTGACAGCTTTGCAGTTGAAGATGGAGATATTCAAAATATTGTTCGACGAATTATTCCAACTCCCTATGTCAGCCACAAAACTTTAGATGGTGGTGACGTAGACTGGGTCAAAAGAGCCTTTTTCACACCTCGGATAGGCCGTGCGCCATTTATTCCTCGAATCGGAAGAACAAATCCAGATAGATCTTCTGATTTTGCATTAATTCCTTTTACAAGCCGAGTTCCATTTATTTCCAAAATCGCTACACTGGACAACTGAGTTTTTCAAGAAAAGAGTCGAAATTTGGTTTCAATACGCTATTTGTGAATGCATATTTTGGTATTTTGTATCACTAACGGTATTGAAAACTAAATGTGAAAAACAGCACCGAAAAAATAATAAATGTAACTGTATATTGCATATCGCAAACACAAAGAATAAATAAAGGAATTTATGAAGCAAGCATAATTATATTTTGTTTGTACAAATTACTGTTTATTTTACTTTACTTAATACGAGTATACTAGTATTCTATTTCAGTAGAGGGCCGGCATGGCCAAGCGTGTTGAGGCGTTCGATTCGTAATCCGAGGGTCGCGGGTTCGAATCCCGGTCTCACCAAATATGCTCGCCCTTTCAGCCGTGAGGGCGTTATATTGTGACGGTCAATCCCACTATTCGTTGGTAAAAGAATAGCCCAACAGTTGGCGGTGATGACTAGCTGTCTTTCCTCTAGTCTTACACTGCTAAATTAGGGACGGCTAGCGCAGATAGCCCTTGAATAGCTTTGCTCGCGAAGCACAAAATCAAATTACTTTATATCTTAAAATAAGAAATTAAATATTTTAAAATAGTGTCAAACAGCCTAACTTTTGCCAGTAGTTGTTTCGTATTTGCTTTGTCCACAGCAAAGACTCGACTCCTGGACTTTAGTCCAGCCTTATCGCTGTCCCATTGACGGACATTTGTAGAAAGTACTGTATTGTGTCGAAGGCTTATAGATTGTTTATACCCTTTACATATTATTAAACTCATGCCACACTGTGGTAGTTTTTATAGGTAGATTTGCACTTTTGGCTTTCTAAAGTAAATTAAATTTCTATTTTAGAACAACACACCGACAAAAGTATATCGATACATCTGTTCGAGCTCACACTTAGGGTAAAGATGACTGGCTCTATTACCTCTGGGAAGTAATTCAGAGTTAGAAAAGGCAGGTCGTTTTACTTGTCTACTAAGCCCACGCCAAAGAACTATTTTCTCACGTTTTTCAACAGACATAGTATATCTACTAGACTCAAGTATATGAAAATTAATACTTCTAGATTGAGCTAACGTGAAAATTACATATTGTGAATTTATCCTCAAAGTTACAGAAAATGACTACAAAACTGTTTTTCGGTTTTTTAATTAAGTTTAAGGCAATAAATAAATTTTAAAAATATTTATTGGATACTTTAAGTCACACCAAACATGTTTGCCCCAATCAACCGTGGGGGTGTTATAAAGTTACGGTCAATCCCACTATTCATTGGTAAAAGAGTAGCCCAAGAGTTGGCAGTCGGTAGTGATGACTAGCTGCCTTCCCTCTAGTCTTATACTGCTAAATTAGGGACGGCTAGCACAGATTAGCCTCGGGTAGCTTTGTGCGAAATTCAAAAACAAACATTTATAAAGGAATATCGTTTGTTCTGTCCTGGATATGATATTGCTATAATACTGAACATCATGCAACAATGTCCTTCAGTATCACAACGCGTGGAGGTTTGAGGTTACAACCTTACCTAATTAGAATGACCATTACAGGGTAACTTTAGTCACGTTGGGTAAGTACGATGTGTCTTGTAGAGAAGATAACATTGATTTAAACAGACTAGCACACCATCTTGAAGAGAAAATAGCTTGACAAACTAAAATGGACAATCCAGCGTACAAATTAAGTATATATTCTGTATTTCTGTTTAGTGTTTCAATAAAATTTATTTGTTTCATGTTTTACTTTGTGTACATTGTCTTTAAATCATCGGCACTACTTTGTTACTCGTAGTTACTCGGTATCATTCCTTAATCTCTTATTGTCATGCGGAACTATCCCATCACTCTTAATTCAGTTCGATCCGACATATCACAATACTGTTATAACCTGAAATGTTCTTCGTATTTAAAGGAGGCCTGGCATGGTTAGGTTTCGAGGGTCGCGGGTTCGAATCACCGCCACACCAAACCTGTTCACCCTTTCAGCCGTGCGGGCGTTATATTGTGACAGGCAATCCCACTATTCATTGGTAAAGAGTAGTCCCAGAGTTGGCGGTGATGACTAGTTGCCTTTCCTCTAGTCTTACACTACTAAATTAGCTTTGCGCAAAATTAAAAACAAACAAGCTTATATGTTCGGATGCTCTGGTAACAAAGGTCCCTTTTAACTGGAAATTAAAATGTTTTCATTTAAAGATATTTTATGTTTGAAATAAGCACTCGTTTAATAAAGTTATTTTTATTTCTTAAATAAATTCACAGTTAATTCACTTCTACTTTTCAGCTTCGAAGGTTAAATATCTGGGTCATTTTTCCTGGGTTAAAACGCATTAAAGAAATAATTGTTTTCGAGAAAAACATCTAAAAAAATTCAGGGCCAGTTTCATTAGTGATATATTTTTCTTTTTAATAAACGTTTTCAATGCATTAAAATAATATGTGAAACCCAGTCTAGGTTGGCCTTCTTTTCGCTTAACTCTATGACGTAACGATATTGAAGGCAGCTCATTTCAAAAGCCAATCACCCTATTTAAAAAAATGATACTGTCTAAATTGCAGATGACTCCTTCTCTGCCAAAATTTGATTATATGTCCCCTTGTTCTATGATTTTCACTGCTGAACACAAAGTTTGGATCTGTATTATCAACATCCCAAATAATCTTAAATACTTCAATGAAATCGTCTCTGATCCTTCTTCTCTCCAGAGGAAATATGTTTAGAGATTTTAGTCTCTCCTCATAGGACAATTTCACCATCCCAGGTATCATCCAAGTCTTTTCTCCAACACTCCTTGATGTGGATTCCTGTACGTGGTGAGGGGACCTCCCAGAGAAGGTTGTGTATTTCAATTTACCTCCTCTGGGATCTAAACATTCACCTGCGTGTTTGCCATGTGTGGTGGCCCGTGAAGGGGAGGAGAGGATCCTGGTTATTGAGGAGTCCAACCCTAACACACCACTTTGGCCTTGAATTCCTGTAGACGGGCGGACTTTGGGTGGCCCTTCTTGGGTCAATCGGCTGGTCCACTTGGGCTAGAGTCAACTAAGTACCAGTGTTGGAAGTTCTCAACGGGTGTTGTGGACATTGTGTCTGATGCTGGTGTTTGGGTATAGTGCTCACGAAACCATGGCGTTGCTGCAATGTCCTTGCATGACATTGTAGTGCGTCCCCTAATGGTGGGTGGGGACAGTGAGCACTGAAATATATTTTTTTTATTATGGATACCCCTCAAATAAAAAAAAATAAACAAATATGACAGCATAGAGAAAAATCCGTCTACTGGCAAACAATCGCACATTTATGACTCTGTACAGTCAAACTCACAGCTTGAAGCTGTCCCGATATTTTTAATTATACATTCTTTAACTGAAATTCCTTTGGGCAGATGTCTTCATTTTTTATTCAGAAGGGCTTGCTGGCTCTCCTAAATCGGTAAAAAAATAATGTCTGGGGACATTTTAGTGGAAACATCTTCATCACAACATTTCAAATTCCTCTTGAAATCAAAGGCCATGTGGATATACCCATTGAGGTTACTCCTCATTCTACTTTGAATTCTTCCAGAGGAGTTATAGTTGAGAGGGATTTAAAAACCATTCCAGAGTCAGAGATCCTCGTAAGTTTCACCAGCCAAGGTATTACAGCCGTGCTCCGAATTTTTACTCGTAGAGACGGAATTATGGAGCTGACAAATGTTCTAACTGATTAATGTTTACAACATCGCGTCCTCCCACCACAATCAAGGCAGGATATCTGAACTGTAAGATACGGCCTTATATTCTTAATCCTGTTAGATGTTTCCATTGTTAACGATTTGGTCACTCAAACATCTTGCCATGGTTCCTTGACATGTGTCTGTTGTGCTGGTAAAGACCATGATTCTTTTGAATGCCAACTTGAATCACATTGTATTAACTGTAATGGTCCACATCCTTCCTATTTTACTTCTAGCCCTAAATGGGTAGAAGAGAAAGAAGTACAACGTCTAAAGACTGTTCACAATATTACTTACCCAGAGGCTCGGAAATTACTATTCCCACTTCCATCTTGGACTTATGCTGTAATCTATTCCATTACTACAGTAAGAGTCCAAACAGACCTTTCTGTGCCTCCTACAGAATCCTTAACAGTGCATCTTAATGTAGCACCCTCCAAAATCAACAGAGTTAATGAATCAGTATCTACTTTTATCTCTGTCCCTACCACATCTGCCAGTTATTGCCCAACTTCATCTTGTTCAAGCCCAGGTGTTTCCATGGGGTCTTCCTCTCTTAACACCCCAAAAATTAAACAAACCATTCGTTCACGTTCTCAATCACGAGAACGTATGTCTACAAACATCGACCTGCCCACCTGATCTAGAGAAGGATCACTAGAGAGTGACTCACCCACATCCAGTAAAGAAAAAAAAAGTGCGGTCGCAAGCAGAAGGTCTCCTTGCCATATATTCCTCCAAAATAAATAAAAAAATGGCCACACTAATCCGATGGAACTATTGAGGTTTTCAATCAAATGTGAATGACATCAAGGATTTGACTTTTATCATCCCACGTCTATCTTTACAGAAAACATTTTTAAAACCTACTAATACAGTCACAATTCGACAATACTCCTTATACCAAAATGATAGGTCACGTGTAGGACAAGGACGTGGGGGAGTAACACTGCTGGTTGATCAACATGTGCCCACCGGGTCCTTGTCATTGAATACGCCCTTAGAGTTTGTAGCTATCCATATCTCCTTGGGTCATACCATCACTATTCCTCTCTGTACCTTACCCCCTGGACAAAGTTATCATCCCTCAAACCTTGATGCCTTCATTGAGCATGTGCCAACTCCATTTTTAATTTTGGGGGATCTTAATGGGCATAATACCCTCTGGGGTGGTTCTAGTATTGATGTGAAGGGTCGTGCTATAGAGCATGTGCTCCTGAATCACAACCTGTCTCTCTTCAGTACTGGCTCTTACACTTATTTTCATACACCCAGTCAGTCATTTACTGCTATAGATCTTTCTATCTGCTACCTTTCACTTTTCACTTGCTTTTCTTGGGAGGTTGACATCAATCCACGGTGTATTGATCATTTTCCTATTGTATTAAAAGAGATTGACCGTGATCAGTGCCACCTGACCCGTTTGCCTCAGTGGAAGTTGTGCCAGGCCAACTGGCCCTCCTTCACTGCTCTCTCGGAACTTGATCCTGTCATCTTATGTAAATCATCGATAGGTGATTGTGTAGCAGCAGTAACCAACTGTATTGTTCAAGCAGTTGCTCAGTGCATCTCCAAAACCTCGACATCTTTCCCGCGGCATCCCCGCCCTTGGTGGAATTTTGCTTGTTCTATAATACGAAAAGATCAGAAACGTGCTTGGGATAAATTTCATAGATATCCCACGCTTTCAAATTGCATTGCATTTCAGCAAGCCTTTGCATAGGCTTGGCGAGTTAGACGTCAAAGCTAGAAGGAATCTTGGATTAAATACACCTCCAGCATTTCTTCAACCACCAGTTCAAAAGTCATATGGGACAAGATCCGGAAGGTGAGTGGACAATATACTGCTGTCACCCTCTCTAGCTTAATATTCAATATCCATGAAGTTGCTGATGCTCAGAACATTGCTAATACTCTTAATGAATGATTCTCTCATGTATCTAGCTCTTCACACACATCCCTTTCCTTCTTAGCTATTAAAACACGTGTTGAACATCTGCCTCTTTCTTTTTCAACTGATCATCCCCATGACTACAATTGCCCTCTTACACTGGTGGTACTCAAACTTGTGCTTCATCGGTCTGGCAGTACATCAGTTGGGCCTGATGATATACATTATGAGATTCTACGCCACCTTTTTTTTTGCCTCTCTTACTATTCTCCTGGCTGTCTTTAACCGGATATAGCAGGAGAATGTCTTTCCTGATGATTGGTGCCAAACTGTTGTACTCCCCATTCTTAAACCTGGGAAGGATCCAAAGATTCCTTCGAATTACCGTCACATTGATTTGACGAGTTGTCTCAGTAACATCTTAGAGAGGATGACTAATGCTCGTCTTGTTTCGTTCCTTGAATCAAACAACCTTCTCTCACCCACTCAGTGTGGGTTCCAAAGACAACGCTCCACAATAGACCACTTAATTCGCCTTAAAGCATCAGTGAGAGAAGCCTTTTTGAAGCAACATCTTGTTTCTATTTTTTATTTAAAAAAAGCTTATGATACAACATGGAGATATGGCATCTTGCGAGACCTTTACTCATACGGATTGTGTGGCAATTTGCCACTTTTTATTAAGCATTTCAACTGCCGATTCCAGGTCAGTGTGGGCTCAACACTTTCCAGTTTTTTTCCCACAGGAACTTGGAGTCCCTCAGGGCTGTGTTCTGAGTGTCACACTTTTCATTATAAAGATTAATACCATCAGTGAACAGCTACCTCCTGCAGTTACAAATGGTCTTTTCGTTGGTGACTTTCACATCTCATATCAGTCATCAAACATGAGGTTTATTGAGCGGCAGCTATAAACTGCAATCAATCATATACTTAAGTGGACCACGGCAAATGGTTTTCAACTTTCTCTTCCTAAAACTGTTTGTGCACATTTCTGCCACAAACGGGGTACTCATCCAGATCCAGAACTTCGTATTGATTATGTTGTACTTCCTGTAGTCCCTGAGGCAAAGTTCTTAGGTCTTATATTGGACTGTAAATTAAACTTTATTTCTCATATCAAGCAACTTTGTGTCAAATGCATAAGAGTACCGAACATCCTCTGTGTCCTGTCTTCCACTTCTTGGGGGGCGGATCGATACTTCATGCTTAAAATTTATCGTGCCTTATCCGATCCAAACTTGACTATGCTTCTTCCAGAACCTCAGCACTGAAACTGCTGGATTCTATCCACCATCAGAGGCTTCGGCTTTGCACTGGCGCCTTTCGTACTTATCCAGTCTAAAGTTTGTATGTGGAGTTCCATGAACCCCCTCTATATATTCGCTGTTTTTAATGTACGCTTTCAAACTTCGCTCTTTACCACAGCATCATACTTGAGGTTGTGGTTTCCATCCTCTGTGGGCCACACTTTTTTTATAAAATAAAATCTGCCATTTTTCCTTTTAGCCTTTGTATTTTTCCTTTTAGCCTTTGTATCCGGGCACAATCAGAAAAATTGGATCTCTCTTCGAATAGCATAGCAGTAACAACAGATCGGCCTCTTCCACCATGGTTAATTACTATCCACAACTGTGATTCATCTTTCAATCACCTCATTCGAAATATCGCTCTTTCTTTGCTGAACATTTTTCAAACAATCCATCCATTCCCATATATACAGATTGTTCAAAATGAGGTGACTCTGTAGACTCTGCCATGGTTTGTTACAGTGCGGTTGTAGCACACAGAATCCCCTCTAAAGTTTCTGTGTTCACTGCTGAATTGTATGCCATTTCTCTTGCCCCAAATCATGTCGAAACTATGCAATATACGAATTGTACGATCTATACTGATTCACTCAGCTGTCTATTGGCCCTGACATCATTCCATGGTCAGAGAGAGATGGGCTAGTTTGTTTTGGATGCCAGGTCATGTTGGTATTCGTGGGAATGAGTTAGCTTACAGAGCAGCAAAGTCTATATGCTCTGGCTCTATCACCACCGTACCTGTTCCATACATGGACTATGGTCCAGTTGTCAAAACCCGACTGTACACCAGTTGGCAGTCGACCTGGAGTGAGCAACAAAATAATAAGCTTTTTCAAATCAAGCCTTCTACAGCTCTTTGGCCATCTTGTTTTTTGTAAAGATCGAAGGGAGGAAGTTGTTTTGGCTAGGCTACGCATTGGTCACAGTTTTTTAACTCACCACTTCCTTTTATTTGGTACTGATGCACAGTTAATGTTAATGCCTGCAAATTTTCTGAAAGATAACCACCATGAGCTAAGTTACCACATTATAACAGTTGTTCAAACAAGTTGGTAATATAAATAACACCTAGACTCCTACTATGATGTCTCAGCTGTCCTGATGAGTCCAGGTATTGGGTTAAATAATCTCACTGTTACAGAATATGGCAAATATGATATGGTTAATATGCAATATTATTGTGCATTATATACCTTATGTTGTACCAGACAGTGTGCTGATGTTGTAATACAAATTATTATGCATTATGGACTTGTGATGGAATTTTTATAGTTGTTTATAGTAATGTTCTTTGTACGTTTCTTATTTCACATTTTCTTGGCAGTGGAATAAAATCCTAATTTGTTACTGGATTGCTTTAGTTTAAATAAATAGTTATTAATTATTGAAAATATAAGTTTATTATGTGAAGGCATTAGTTTGGGCAAATCTTTTGTTCTGGTGTTTGTAAGTATATGTATTCCTAGTAAGAGTCTCTATCCTCTGGAAACTCAATGGTTTGTTTCTATTCGAAGAATGCCAGTTTTTTGTTATATAATTCGACCACATATTAATGGTGTCTGATTGAAGCTTAAAAATTTTTAGTAGGTATCATTAGTTTACACATACGTTAATTTGGTATTGTAAACTTGCCTATGAATATCTTGTCAAACAAATATTGCAATAACTTCCAGCTTCTGGTTTGTTTTCTTTATTTCTATTTCTTTAGTTCTGTTGGATTTAAAGAGTAGTCTTTTCAACATAATAATTTTATTAAACACATAAGAAAAATAAATTGGACACAAGTTAGACTTAATGTGTTTCTGTGTATCATTGTTATCAAAATAAGTAACATATTTCTTGTAATGTACTGGATGTTCATAATAAAATATAATCTCATTTCGTTTTTTGTATTTCTTGTACAAACATTTAAATTTACAAATTTTAACAGTTATAATATTTTTTATTCATTTACACACTGATATAACATTTCAAAATCAATTCAATACCTTCATAGCTTGTGTACTCAACCAAACAGTACAGTTACATCTTTAAATGGAGGACAAGGTAACTTGTCTAATGTATACGTGCAAGTTGGAATGCATTCTTTTAATGTAAGCTGAATATCTCATGCCACTGGAAATAGACTTTTATTAAGCTCTAACACTCAACCCAGCCACATGATCAAAAGAACATAATCAGGACCTCAATCATGTTGTGAGTTGTTTGTTTATAATTAAGTACAAAACTACACAATGGGCTATTTGTGCTCTGTCCACCACGAGTATCAAAACCCAGTTCTTGCCATTGTGGGTCTGCATGAATACCACTGTACCAGAAGTGGGCCATATTGTAGTTTAAAATGTTATGTGTCCACCTTTTTTATGGCCACTTCCATAAGACTGTTATTTTTCCTGGAATTACAGATGTTCATTTGCTTCTGTCAGATTTCACTCTCTGTGGATTATTTCTGATGACAACTTGTTTCATTCTTTCCTCCAATTTTTACATTTAACAAAATTACTTTAAAGATCTGGTTTCATAGTTTTCACTGCTTTTCAACTCTCTACATCTTTCAGTTTAAAAAACTATAATTTAAATACCAAACACCATCCTTAAAAATTTATTTTGGATGTGGTATTTTGTGTTTAACAAAAAAGTTGATAAAATATAAAGACAGTGCTATATAAATAAAACAGATAAGTGGCCTGTCTACACTACTCATGTACAAAGTTGGTTACGTCGAGTTCTGAACAAACCTGATGGCTGTGTAGGGCATCTCAATGACTGCAAGGTTAAACATAAGTGGGTTAAATCTAATACATAACACATGATATCCACCAAACATTTAATATGAAGGACAAACTGATTGAATTATCTAGTAAATAACCAGCTAAAATTCAGTTTATAAATTGTATTTATATAGAAGTACTGTGTGGTTAAATTAATTGTTCAAAGATACTTTCAGTAAATGACATAAGATGTATGTTTGAACATTTCACTTAGTCATCCAAATTTGAGACACCAAAGTAAGCAAATGCTAATTAACCCTGTGCACGTGTGTGAGTCAAAGTGTGGATGTCATCACCCTTTTTCACACCTCTGTCTCTTCACACAAAACTTTCCTGTGGTAGTAAATTGGCTTTAGGATTACTTGGAGGGGAACTAAGTGCATCTGTAAAGCAATAAAACTTAAACATATATTTAAAGTGTCTGTAAGTTTTGCCTGTACTGTAATTACCTGTTAAAATATGATGTTATTCTAGAACAAAAAAAGGGTTAATTTAGGTTTATTTTATATCTTTCATCTTTTAATTCTATCCTATGTTGCTGATCGTGTAATAGGTTGTGTTCAAATATGAAACGCAAAAGGAAAAATACAAAGTTTTCTACAAAATCTTGTGATATTTGTTTAGGAGGTTCTAGATGTTATGAAAATGAAATGAGAAAAGTATTTTCACTTTTGACATGAAAATCAGTTTCTTCTGTGACCAGTCTGGTTCCACACATTTAGAGACAAAATTTATGCAAAAATACTTCATTAAAAATTTTTTGTGTGTGTGCAACAGACTTTTAATTTTTACTAAAAGTTTGCCAAGTTTTGTGAAGATACACATAGTTATAATATGTATAGTTTTGTAATTACATGGTGGTCACAAGGTCAGTCAAAATGACCAAGCATGTATACAGAATTAAGCAATGGGGAGGAAACACAGATAAACAGTGAAATAACAAAGAAATTGAATTCAAGAACAATAGTTATAGTAGATTTAGATAGTGGTTAGTTTTGTTTTCTATTAAAATATTAGTTTCAAACGTAGATCTATTTGCCGTTAGAAATTGAAGTACCAAACCTGAAGATCTGTGTTTGATCTAATATATTATAGACTTCCTGGATTTTTTTTTTGAATGAGGACATAGAAAAAATATACAATTATTTTCAGTGCAAATATTATCTTCTACATTTACCAGAAAGTATCAACTTTCAAACATTTCTTTCTGATTTGTTTAAATTCAATCATTTGCAAATAAACTTTTCTTAGTTACTAATGTTTTCTTTATTTGTGGTATTAGTTGACAGCATAACAAATGTTATATTGCTTTTGAAAATATACAATTTTTTAGCTTCCATTTGTGACTCATATCATCATTCATCAAAGAATCACAATTCTCTAACAAGAAGAACAAAAGAAATACACCTGATTCACCTTATTCCTCCCCCCTGCAAATACAAAAATAGTTTTTATCATGAAAAATAACTTATCACTGAAAGTTTAATCACATGCTTGCTTAATTCAAAGTTTTAAACCTTAAATATGAACTAGTTTAATTATTGGAGAAATTAAATGAGATTACTTCTTTTACAAACAGCACATCTGAGATATGATGGTATGTTTCTTTTGTCAGACTTCTATGAAGGCTTTCAGTCGTTTTATAATAATACAGCACCCCCAGACCCAACCACTGAAGGAATAGATTGAGACTTCCCATACTGAACAGTCTTGTGAGGTTAGTAATTAGAACAATATACTGTTTTCGTGTACATCTTGCAATGTATTCCACAGTTTCATGTTTTTTATAAATGTACAACAACTGTTATTCTCTACTACTACTTTTTGGTCCTTTCTTATAGATTCGTCTTTGGAACAAGAGAAATGTACTAAAAATGTAACTTAATCAGAATAGAAATTATGAACTGTAATATATTAATTGATTTTAGTTAAGTAAAGTGGCTTTATAATGAAAATATAAAATAAAATGCAGTAATATCCAAATTATTCACACAATATTTGTTTTAAGTAGAATATATGCTTGTTACTACCCTGGAGGTGAAGTTTGAATTTCAAAGCTTTTTTTGTTTTCAGAATTATCATCGACTCCAACAAGTGACTTGTAGACTTTTTTTTAAAGATATTAAATCTGAGGAAGAAATACAATACTTTTGATCTAAACTGACATATAAAGTAGTTAAGTCCAACGCAACTAAAAATTAAGTTTCATCTTTTATAATACTAAAAAAGGAAGATCCGAATTAGAACTACTATACGTCCTTATTAATAGACCTAAAATAATTATAGAAATACACAGTGATAAGCCTACATCTTGTAACATTAACTATAGTGAGTAACAGTAAGTAGAGCACTGGTTGATTGACTGTTTACCAAACTTCAGCAGTGTCTGCTATTCCATTTTTAAAGATTCATTGAACAGTTGTTAGACTTAGTCTTACAGCTGGTTGTATTATTCGCAATAGAAAATCATGTTGAGAAAAAGGTTATCAGCCAAAACATAACTTTGTTACATACACACATTAAGTACATCGCAAAACAATGTCTTGCCTGGCACGGGTAGGGTGCTCAACTTGCAATCTGAAGGTCACAGGTTCAAATCCCTGACCCATTAAACGTGCTGTATTTGTACTATGCCACTGGTGCCACCACTCAGCAACTTTCATTCTTTGAATAACTCTAAATCTTGACGCGTTCTAAAATTCAAGGCTTTCCCAAACAGAAGATAATGATTGGTTATACTTATATATCACAGTATATAGGCATTTAAACTCATGACCCAAAGTAGGTATATTTTTGGGATGGGCGACACACTTCATAACTTATGCATGTTCCTCGACAAGAAATTCACTGTATGTTTTGTACAAGCTCAAAACGTCGTTCTGAGTGAATATGTACCTACCTCAAATTCAAGTTTAATTTGTATTACGTGTTAGAATTTGAAATAGACTAAAACTGAGTTAAATGATAATTTAAATTTAGAAGTTATTAAGAATTAAATGTCAATGTTTATACAATTTATGATACACAGAATAATGATACACAGAGTCTCTTGCTTAATACAAACACCTGAAGGCAAACCGTGCGGGTTAATCGGTTTTGCCATTGGACCTTCAACTAACACTACTAGATGTCAAGTACAAAATTTATTTTTAAGTGTGGATGTCGTAGCGAACGGAGCTCATAGGTACTAACTCAAGGCTTTACAGTTCAAACAAAAGAGACTCGAACCCGAGACTTTATTGATACTTCAAAACAGTTAACACTACACACATATATACAGTCTAACTTGCTAAGGTTTATTATAGACAGTTAGTTATTACCAGGTGACTGATGTTAAGAAGTACTAATACTTACAAAGGGTATGAAGACATCTTTAGTTGACATTCTGACTGAGATACTGAGCTGTCTGAATTACTTATCTGACTAACAAACTGGACTTATTTTCCAAGTCCTTTTATATTAGTAGAAGAGTGATTATCAGCCTACTCAGAGATACAGCTGGTTATCTGTTTACAATTGCTCTGAGTTTGTTGCGTGACAAAAACTCTTATCGAGACACCGTTAATCTGTTAAACTTTGTTTACGAACTTCTACGTTCACCAGTTAATTACTAATCACGGGATTGGTTGATTTAACTGACTACACGACCTCGTCTCTATACAAGTAAAGTATTTCCTTCACCATCCGAGAAGAATGGTCAGGTTATATCGTCGTCTCATTAATCGAGGTCTTTAACTTCAATATCTAAGTTTGTATATTTTTTTACAAGCTCGCTGACGTCTCATTATTTAGCTCAACATTCATGAGACATTTCCTCGATTTTAGTTTGTAGTTTCGATAACCTCCTATAACTCCAAGAGCGTCTATTTGTTTAATGTAAACACATAACTAAAGTCCCTCGGTGTGCTTTTCTGAAGTAATGTCCCAAGTGATGCCTCTATATTTACTTGATCATTGGTTGGATCAGTTATTCATCAACAGGTTAATTGTACTATGACACGTTTCTCGACATTTGCTCAAGATATTGTTCTGTCTATAAACATTATTGCTTTAAAAAAATGTTCGCTTATACTACACTTTGATATTACTCGCAGGACAATACGTCTCTCGACGTGTTTCCTTCAAATGTTGTTATTTTATAGACATCATTACTTTGAAAAATATGCTTAAATGTACGGCATCCTTCAATGTTTATTGTTATAATTAGTCATGCAGGGCATTCACATACTTAACGATGCCTCAATATATACTGTCTCTCGGCACGTCGCGTTAGTTACATTTGTAGGCGTGAGGAGAATTTCTAGAAATTTCAGCCTGCACAACAATACTGACGATATAACACTGTTTATGTACAACATATATAGTGTTTATTTTTACTCTCAAGAATCTTCTACAACTTTAGTGACAAGGCAAAAATTTTGCAATACAAATTTAAAAGTATAAGTTATGTACATTTCTAAATAAAATCCAACTTAAACATCAATATTAAAATAGCTATACAGTTATAAACCCATCACATCTTTAAACACTTAACACCAGACAAATGGTATTACAAAAAATATTGAGCCTTAAAATACGTTGTTAATTAAAGCCCTCTTGTGGCACAGTGGTATGTCTGCAGACTCACACAGCTAAAATACGAGTTTTGATACACGTGGTGGGCAGAGCACAGATAGCTCATTGTGTAGCTGTTTGCTTAATTCCAAACAAAAGTATTGTTTATAAACAATTAACTTTAAACAAATGCACATAAATGTTTAAAGCTAAACTTTGGTACTAAGAAAATAATAACTCTTGAAATAAAAATGTGTATAGAATGTCAATAAACATTTAAATTTAAACAATGAGATTTTGTAAACACTTAACGTTGAAATGTAAGTTGATAAAAGTACTAATCCTTGAAATATTGTATAATATATCTAATTAATTTTTACGAATGGTATAACATTGAGTTATGATATTATTAATACAGTAAACCATGAAGTAAACTGTTATCTATGAAACTTGGTGTAATGTAAACTCTTTGGTACTTAGTATCAATTCCAATCTAACTTATAAGAAGTATTACACCTAAGGCCCTGCATGGCCAGGTGGGTTAAGACAGCTGACTCGTAATCTGAGGGTTGCGGGTTCGAATCCCCGTCGCACCAAACATGCTCGCCCTTTCAGCCGTGGGGCGTTATAAAGTGACGGTTAATTCCGCTATTCGTTGGTAAAAGAGTAGTCCAAGAGTTGGCGGTGGGTGGTGATGACTAGCTGCTTTCCCTCTATTCTTACACTACTAAATTAGGGACGACTAGCGCAGGTAGCCCTCGTGTAGTTTTGCGAGAAATTAAAAAACAAAACAAATGGATTTTTTATTCCATCCGTCTAATGGACTGGTACTCCAGCAAAGCAGAATATGAAATTAAAGTTATGTAAATAAAACCTGTAACATACAAGTGTATTTTTACCTCATGACATACATTGATATTTAGTTATGATATATCATTAGATGGCTTTCTTTAGTCAAGTCACCGCACACGCTTTGGCCAAAAGTCAATATTACCGGTTGTTATAACCCACATTACTAATTATTTACCCTTTGCAATAGAACTTATTTACCGTGCAAGACATGGGACCACTTTCATTATTTCAAAAAGAAAAAAAAAATTCTTCTAACATGTCAATTCGGTGTCCATAACTAATTTCTTAACAACATAAAAATTTCTTTGGCTTTTTATTGGCCATCCAAGGGTACAAATATTCAAACGGATAGTTAGAAGCAGCAGAGTTATATTTGCCTTGTAAAGTTTATTAAACTTTCTCAGTAAGAAACCAATCCACTTTAGTAGTTTAACTAGTGTTGAACACATAAAGCATTATTTAAGGTAAAAGAAACAAATCCTATAATAGTGAGATTTGTTTTCTGCAAATTTTGTCAATTTATTTTGCTCTGATTTAGAGACACCCTGCTGAGAACAAACATATCAAAACCTTTTGAATCTCTAAAATGATGTAATTATCATATAGCAACGAAACCTAGAATTTCATTTTCTTTGGTTTATTTCAGTGATACAGGGAATAAAGACATATATACATATATATTCATAAATTATTTGAATTCCTGGCATGATGAAGATTTATCCTCTGACGTCAACCAATAACCATGAATACTCTGTGAATATTTCAGTAATTGTGAGAGTAGATATTTCGGCTTACGATGGTTTTGTTGGGTCTATGGACTACTATAAGTAGATACCAAGTTCTTCAGAGACCACATTTCGTTCTTGGACACAACTTTTTTTCACATCCAGCCGATCATGTTCATCGTTCAGAATTTCCAGCTTGCGATCTGCCTTATAACATCCTTTTACTGGACCTCTATGGGTATGATTTTGCTATAATATTCTTGACGTATCAGCTGTTAAACGTGTATTATTTTCACTTTCTTTTCTTGTATATTGTGTATTAGGAAACCTAAAGATACAATCTGTAAAAGTTATTAACGAGCTGGCCAACTCGCCGTCACTGTCTCTCTTTTTATATTAATCAAAGTATATTATAAGTAAAAGGAAGATATCACGTATTAACAATTTAAATGTAAACCCATTTTCTTTTGTTCCATATCTTAAAGCATCACCTACTTTTGATTCCTTGATAATGCTGTCTTTAATTTAAAGTTTAAAGTACATGATCCCACGTTAAATTTTTAAAGTGAAATTACGTTCAATTATTAAGCAGTTTTGTAATACTTTTTATGTTTAAACTTCAATTTTAAAGAAAGAAGATTTTATTTAACTTGTAATCTGAGGGTCGTAAGTTCGAATTTCTGTCGCACCAAACATGCTTGCCCTTTCAGCCGTGGAGGCGTTATTATGTGACCGTCAATTCCACTATTATTTTCTAAAAGAGTAGCACAAGAGTTAGCGGTTGGTGGTGATGACTAGCTGTCTTCCTTCTAGTCTTACACTGCTAGATTAGGGACGGCGAGCGAAGAGAGCTCTCGTGTAGCTTTACGCGAAATTCAAAAAACAAACTATCCGCAGTGATTGTCCCTAATTTACAGTAATAGACTAGAAGGAAGAAGTTAGTCAGTACTACCACCCACCAACTCTTGAGTTATTCTTCATTCTCGAATAATGGGGCTGACCCACGACATACAAATTGCAATTAAGTACCCTAACCATCACGCCATCTTGGGCCGAAAATCGATTTGAAAGATTGTTTTATGATAAAAGTTTATAGTGGTTTCTATTTCTTCAATGAGTTAATTTAAAGTCAATTTGATTTGATGCATAAGAAAGGACATATATATTTGCTGATCGAGGTAAGCAATACGAATAGCATGATACTGTTAAAAAAAATTTAACTTTAAAATTTATATAAAACTGGACCAACATTGGAAACTACAAAATACCTTATTATACGAAAAAATGTATTTCTAGATTAATTACTAAAATGGTTACATTTGCTCCAAAACTTGCGTGTTTTTCAACTTTTCACATTTTGAACACATCTATTTTTATATCAACCAGTTTCATGTTGTCTGTTTTAATAATTTATAATCACTTTAATGTTCACATATTTTTCAGGTTATGTTGCTAATGACAAAAGTAAGAAGGACGATTCCATCTCAGTGTTACGACAAGGTCGTAGTTTCAAACCAACTGGTGACGAAAGGGCGTTTTTCTCCGAAAGGGCGATCCCCAGTTTTTGATTTCTTGCCATATTCCTATCTCATGGTCGAAGATTTTGTGCTTAAAAGTTCTGAAAAGGCAAATGATCCTAAGCTCTTTTTACACGTTTTTACTCCAAGAATTGGCCGAAAGAAGAGGTCCATGCTCCAAGAACATGGCGGGGACGTTCAAACAGATTGGCTTGACAGCTTTGCAGTTGAAGATGGAGATATTCAAAGTATTGTTCGACGAATTATTCCAACTCCCTATGTCAGCCACAAAACTTTAGATGGTGGTGACGTAGACTGGGTCAAAGAGCCTTTTTCACACCTCGGATAGGCCGTGCGCCATTTATTCCTCGAATCGGAAGAACAAATCCAGATAGATCTTCTGATTTTGCATTAATTCCTTTTACAAGCCGAGTTCCATTTATTTCCAAAATCGCTACACTGGACAACTGAGTTTTTCAAGAAAAGAGTCGAAATTTGGTTTCAATACGCTATTTGTGAATGCATATTTTGGTATTTTGTATCACTAACGGTATTGAAAACTAAATGTGAAAAACAGCACCGAAAAAATAATAAATGTAACTGTATATTGCATATCGCAAACACAAAGAATAAATAAAGGAATTTATGAAGCAAGCATAATTATATTTTGTTTGTACAAATTACTGTTTATTTTACTTTACTTAATACGAGTATACTAGTATTCTATTTCAGTAGAGGGCCCGGCATGGCCAAGCGTGTTGAGGCGTTCGATTCGTAATCCGAGGGTCGCGAGTTCGAATCCCGGTCTCACCAAATATGCTCGCCCTTTCAGCCGTGGGGGCGTTATAATGTGACGGTCAATCCCACTATTCGTTGGTAAAAGAATAGCCCAACAGTTGGCGGTGATGACTAGCTGTCTTTCCTCTAGTCTTACACTGCTAAATTAGGGACGGATAGCGCAGATAGCCCTTGAATAGCTTTGCTCGCGAAGCACAAAATCAAATTACTTTATATCTTAAAATAAGAAATTAAATATTTTAAAAATAGTGTCAAACAGCCTAACTTTTGCCATTAGTTGTTTCGTATTTGCTTTGTCCACAGCAAAGACTCGACTCCTGGACTTTAGCGTAGCCTTATCGCTGTCCCATTGACGGACATTTGTAGAAAGTACTGTATTGTGTCGAAGGCTTATAGATTGTTTATACCCTTTACATATTATTAAACTCATGCCACACTGTGGTAGTTTTTTATAGGTAGATTTGCACTTTTGGCTTTCTAAAGTAAATTAAATTTCTATTTTAGAACAACACACCGACAAAAGTATATCGATACATCTGTTCGAGCTCACACTTAGGGTAAAGATGACTGGCTCTATTACCTCTGGGAAGTAATTCAGAGTTAAAAAGGCAGGTCGTTTTACTTGTCTACTAAGCCCACGCCAAAGAACTATTTTCTCACGTTTTTCAACAGACATAGTATATCTACTAGACTCAAGTATATGAAAATTAATACTTCTAGATTGAGCTAACGTGAAAATTACATATTGTGAATTTATCCTCAAAGTTACAGAAAATGACTACAAAACTGTTTTTCGGTTTTTTAATTAAGTTTAAGGCAATAAATAAATTTTAAAAATATTTATTGGATACTTTAAGTCACACCAAACATGTTTGCCCCAATCAACCGTGGGGTGTTATAAAGTTACGGTCAATCCCACTATTCATTGGTAAAAGAGTAGCCCAAGAGTTGGCAGTCGGTAGTGAAGACTAGCTGCCTTTCCACTAGTCTTATACTGCTAAATTAGGGACGGCTAGCACAGATTAGCCTCGGGTAGCTTTGTGCGAGATTCAAAAACAAACATTTATAAAGGAATATCGTTTGTTCTGTCCTGGATATGATATTGCTATAATACTGAGCATCATGCAACAATGTCCTTCAGTATCACAACGCGTGGAGGTTTGAGGTTACAACCTTACCTAATTAGAATGACCATTACAGGGGTAACTTTAGTCACGTTGGGTAAGTACGATGTGTCTTGTAGAGAAGATAACATTGATTTAAACAGACTAGCACACCATCTTGAAGAGAAAATAGCTTGACAAACTAAAATGGACAATCCAGCGTACAAATTAAGTATATATTCTGTATTTCTGTTTAGTGTTTCAATAAAATTTATTTGTTTCATGTTTTACTTTGTGTACATTGTCTTTAAATCATCGGCACTACTTTGTTACTCGTAGTTACTCGGTATCATTCCTTAATCTCTTATTGTCATGCGGAACAATCCCATCACTCTTAATGCAGTTCGATCCGACATATCACAATACTGTTATAACCTGAAATGTTCTTCGTATTTAAAGGAGGCCTGGCATGGTTACGTTTCGAGGGTCGCGGGTTCGAATCCCCGCCACACCGGCTGTTTAGCGCGACGCGGGCACGAACCCGCGACCCTCGGATTACGAGTCGCACGCCTTACGTGCTAGGCCATGCCGGGCCACCAAAATAAGTAACATATTTATTGTAATGTACTGGATGTTCATAATAAAATATAATCTCATTTCGTTTATTGTATTTCTTGTACAAACATTTAACTTTATAAATTTTAACAGTTATAATATTTTTTATTCATTTACACACTGATATAACATTTCAAAATCAATTCAATACCTTCATAGCTTGTGTACTCAACCAAACAGTACAGTTACATCTTTAAATGGAGGACAAGGTAACTTGTCTAATGTATATGTGCAAGTTGGAATGCATTCTTTTAATGTAAGCTTAATATCTCATGCCACTGGAAATAGACTTTTATTAAGCTCTAACACTCAACCCAGCCACATGATCAGAAGAACATAATCAGGACCTCAATCATGTTGTAAGTTGTTTGTTTATAATTAAGTACAAAACTACACAATGGGCTATTTGTGCTCTGCCCATCACGAGTATGAAAACCCAGTTTTTGCCATTGTGGGTCTGCATGAATACCACTGTACCAGAAATGGGCCATATTGTAGTTTAAAATGTTATGTGTCCACCTTTTTATGGCCACTTCCATAAGACTGTTATTTTTCCTGGAATTACAGATGTTCATTTGCTTCTGTCAGATTTCACTTTCTGTGGATTATTTCTTATGACAACTTGTTTCATTCTTTCCTCCAATTTTTACACTTAATCAAAATTACTTTAAAGATCTGGTTTCATAGTTATCACTGCTTTTCAACTCTCTACATCTTTCAGTTTAAAAAACTATAATTTAAATACCAAACACCATCCTTAAAAATTTATTTTGGATGTGGTATTTTGTGTTTAACAAAAAGTTGATAAAATATAAAGACAGTGCTATATAAATAAAACAGATAAGTGGCCTGTCTACACTACTCATGTACAAAGTTGGGTACGTCAAGTTCTGAACAAACCTGATGGCTGTGCAGGGCATCTCAATGACTGCAAGGTTAAACATAAGTGGGTTAAATCAATACATAACACATGATATTCACCAAACAATTAATATGAAGGACAAACTGATTGAATTATCTAGTAAATAACCAGCTAAAATTCAGTTTATAAATTGTATTTATATAGAAGTACTGTGTGGTTAAATTAATTGTTCAAAGATACTTTCAGTAAATGACATAACATGTATGTTTGAACATTTCACTTAGTCATATAAATTTGAGACAGCAAAGTAAGCAAATGCTAATTAACCCTGTGCACATGTGTGAGTCAAAGTGTGGATGTCATCACCTTTTTTCACATCTCTATCTCTTCACACAAAACTTTCCTGTGGTAGTAAATTGGCTTTAGGATTACTTGGAGGGGAACTAAGTGCATCTGTAAAGCAATAGAACTTAAACATATATTTAAAGTGTCTGTAAGTTTTGCCTGTACTGTAATTACCTGTTAAAATATGATGTTATTCTAGAACAAAAAAATGGTTAATTAACGTTTATTTTATATCTTTCATCTTTTACTTCTATCCTATGTTGCTGATCGTGTGATAGGTTGTGTTCAAATATGAAACACAAAAGGAAAAATACAAAATTTTCTACAAAAACTTGTGATATTTGTGTAGGAGGTTCTAGACGTTATGAAAATGAAATGAGAAAAGTATTTTCACTTTTCACATGAAAATCAGTTTCTTCTCTGACCAGTCTGGTTCCACACATTTAGAGACAAATTTTATGCAAAAATACTTCATTAAAAATTTTTTGTGTGTGTGCAACAGACTTTTAATTTTTTACTAAAAGTTTGCCAAGTTTTGTGAAGATACACATAGTTATAATATGTATAGTTTTGTAATTACATGGTGGTCACAAGGTCAGTCAAAATGACCAAGCCTGTATACAGAATTAAGCAATGGGGAGGAAACACAGATAAACAGTGAAATAACAAAGAATTTGAATTCAAGAACAATAGTTATAGTAGATTTAGATATTGGTTAGTTTTGTTTTCTATTAAAATATTAGTTTCAAACGTAGATCTATTTGCCGTTAGAAATTGAAGTACCAAACCTGAAGATCTGTGTTTGATCTAATATATTATAGACTTCCTGGATTTTTTTTTTGAATGAGGACACAGAAAAAAATATACAATTATTTTCAGTGCAAATATTATCTTCTACATTTACCAGAAAGTATCAACTTTCAAACATTTCTTTCTGATTTGTTTAAATTCAATCATTTGCAAATAAACTTTTCTTAGTTACTAATGTTTTCTTTATTTGTGGTATTAGTTGACAGCATAACAAATGTTATATTGCTTTTGAAAATATACAATTTTTAGCTTCCATTTGTGACTCATATCATCATTCATCAAAGAATCACAATTCTCTAACAAGAAGAACAAAAGAAATACACCTGATTCACCTTATTCCCCCCTTGCAAATACAAAAATAGTTTTTACCATGAAAAAATAACTTATCACTGAAAGTTTAATCACATGCTTGCTTAATTCAAAGTTTTAAACCTTAAATATGAACTAGTTTAATTATTGGAGAAATTAAATGAGATTACTTCTTTTACAAACAGCACATCGGAGATATGATGGTATGTTTCTTTTGTCAGACTTCTATGAAGGCTTTCAGTCGTTTTACAATAATATAGCACCCTCAGACCCAACCACTGAAGGAATAGATTGAGACTTCCCATGCTGAACAGATGACAGTCTTGTGAGGTTAGTAGTTAGAACAATATACTGTTTTCGTGTACATCTTGCAATGTATTCCACAGTTTCATGTTTTTTATAAATGTACAAAAACTGTTATTCTCTACTACTACTTTTTGGTCCTTTCTTATAGATTCATCTTTGGAACAAGAGAAATGTACTAAAAATGTAACTTAATCAGAATAGAAATTATGAACTGTAATATATTAATTGATTTTAGTTAAGTAAAGTGGATTTATAATGAAAATATAAAATAAAATGCAGTAATATCCCAAATTATTCACACAATATTTGTTTTAAGTAGAATATATGCTTGTTACACCCTGGAGGTGAAGTTTGAATTTCAAAGCTTTTTTTGTTTTCAGAATTATCATCGACTCCAACAAGTGACTTGTAGACTTTTTTTTAAAGATATTAAATCTGAGGAAGAACTTACAATACTTTTGATATAAACTGATATATAAAGTAGTTAAGTCCAACGCAACAAAAAATTAAGTTTCATCTTTTATAATACTGAAAAGGAAGATCCGAATTAGAACTACTACACGTCCTTATTATTAAACCTAAAATAATTATAGAAATACACAGTGCTAAGCCTACATCTTGTAACATTAACTATAGTGAGTAACAGTAAGTAGAGCACTGGTTGATTGACTGTTTACCAAACTTCAGCAGTGTCTGCTATTCCATTTTTAAAGATTCATTGAACAGTTGTTAGACTTAGTCTTACAGCTGGTTGTATTATTCGCAATAGAAAATCATGTTGAGAAAAAGGTTATCAGCCAAAACATAACTTTGTTACATACACACATTAAGTACATCGCAAAACAATGTCTTGCCTGGCACGGGTAGGGTGCTCAACTTGCAATCTGAAGGTCACAGGTTCAAATCCCCTGACCCATTAAACGTGCTGTATTTGTACTATGCCACTGGTGCCACCACTCAGCAACTTTCATTCTTTGAATAACTCTAAATCTTGACGAGTTCTAAAATTCAAGGCTTTCCCAAACAGAAGATAATGATTGGTTATACTTATATATCACAGTATATAGGCATTTAAACTCATGACCCAAAGTAGGTATATTTTTGGGATGGGCGACACATTTCATAACTTATGCATGTTCCTCGACAAGAAATTCACTGTATGTTTTGTACAAGCTCAAAACGTCGTTCTGAGTGAATATATGCCTACCTAAAATTCCAGTTTAATTTGTATCACGTGTTAGAATTTGAAATAGACTAAAACTGAGTTAAATGATAATTTAAATTTAGAAGTTATTAAGAATTAAATGTCAATGTTTATACAATTTATGATACACAGAGTTTCTTGCTTAATACAAACACCTGAAGGCAAACCGTGCGGGTTAATCGGTTTTGCCATTGGACCTTCAACTAACACTACTAGATGTCAAGTACAAAATTTATTTTTAAGTGTGGATGTCGTAGCGAACGGAGCTCATAGGTACTAACTCAAGGCTTTACAGTTCAAACAAAAGAGACTCGAACCCGAGACTTTATTGATACTTCCAAACAGTTAACACTACACACATATATACAGTCTAACTTGCTAAGGTTTATTATAGAGAGTTAGTTATTACCAGGTGACTGATGTTAAGAAGTAGTAATACTTACAAAGGGTATGAAGACATCTTTAGTTGACATTCTGACTGAGATACTGAGCTGTCTGAATTACTTAGCTGACTAACAAACTGGACTTATTTTCCAAGTCCTTTTATATTAGTAGAAGGGTGATTATCAGCCTACTCAGAGATACAGCTGGTTATCTGTTTACAATTGCTCTGAGTTTGTTTCGTGACAAAAAACTCTTATCGAGACACCGTTAATCTGTTAAACTTTGTTTACGAACTTCTACGTTCTCCAGTTAATTACTAATCCTCTTTTAACACGGGATTGGTTGATTCAACTGACTACACGACCTCTTCTCTATACAAGTAAAGTATTTCCTTCACCATCCGAGAAGAATGGTCAGATTATATCGTCGTCTCATTAATCGAGGTCTTTAAGTTCAACATCTAAGTTTGTATGTTTTCTTACAAGCTCGCTGACGTCTGATTATTTAGCTCAACATTCATGAGACATTTCCTCGATTTTAGTTTGTAGTTTCGATAACCTCCTATAACTCCAAGAGCGTCTATTTGTTTAATGTAAACACATAACTAAAGTCCCTCGGTGTGTTTTTCTGAAGTAATGTCCTAAGTGATGCCTCTATATTTACTTGATCATTGGTTGGGTCAGTTATTCATTAACAGGTTAATTGTACTATGACACGTTTCTCGACATTTGCTCAAGATATTGTTCTGTCTATAAACATTATTGCTTTAAAAAATGTTCGCTTATACTACACTTTGATATTACTCGCGGGACAATACGTCTCTCGACGTGTTTCCTTCAAATGTTGTTATTTTCTAGACATCATTACTTTGAAAAATATGCTTACATGTACGGCATCCTTCTATGTTTATTGTTATAATTAGTCATGCAGGGCATTCACATACTTAACGATGCCTCAATATATACTGTCTCTCGGCACGTCGCGTTAGTTACATTTGTAGGCGTTATAAGAATTTCTAGAAATTTCAGCCTGCACAACAATACTGACGATACACTACTGTTTATGTACAACATATATAGTGTTTATTTTTACTCTCAAGAATCTTCTACAACTTTAGTGACAAGGCAAAAATTTCGCAATACAAATTTAAAAGTATAAGTTATGTACATTTCTAAATATAAATCCAACTTAAACATCAATATTAAAATAGCTATACAGTTATAAACCCATCACATCTTTAAACACTTAACACCAGAAACATGGTATTACAAAAATATTGAGCCTTAAAATACGTTGTTAATTAAAGCCCTCTTGTGGCACAGTGGTATGTCTGCAGACTCACACAGCTAAAATACGAGTTTTGATAATGTTATAATGTGACCGTCAATTCCACCATTATTTTCTAAAAGAGTAGCACAAGAGTAGCGGTTGGTGGTGATGACTAGCTGTCTTCCTTCTAGTCTTACACTGCTAGATTAGGGACGGCTAGCGAAGAGAGCTCTCGTGTAGCTTTGCGCGAAATTCAAAAACAAACTATTTGCAGTGATTGTCCCTAATTTACAGTAATAGACTAGAAGGAAGAAGTTAGTCAGTACTACCACCCACCAACTCTTGAGTTATTCTTCATTCTCGAATAATGGGGCTGACCCACGACATACAAATTGCAATAAAGTACCCTAACCATCACGCCATCTTGGGCCGAAAATCGATTTGAAAGATTGTTTTATGATAAAAGTTTATAGTGGTTTCTATTTCTTCAATGAGTTAATTTAAAGTCAATTTGATTTGATGCATAAGAAAGGACATATATATTTGCTGATCGAGGTAAGCAATACGAATAGCATGATTCTGTTAAAAAAATTTAACTTTAAAATTTATATAAAACTGGACCAACATTGGAAACTACAAAATACCTTATTATACGAAAAAATGTATTTCTAGATTAATTACTAAAATGGTTACATTTGCTCCAAAACTTGCGTGTTTTTCAACTTTTCACATTTTGAACACATCTATTTTTATATCAACCAGTTTCATGTTGTCTGTTTTAATAATTTATAATCACCTTAATGTTCACATATTTTTCAGGTTATGTTGCTAATGACAAAAGTAAGAAGGACGATTCCATCTCAGTGTTACAACAAGGTCGTAGTTTCAAACCAACTGGTGACGAAAGGGCGTTTTTTCTCCGAAAAGGGCGATCCCCAGTTTTTTGATTTTTTGCCATATTCCTATCTCATGGTCGAAGATTTTGTGCTTAAAAGTTCTGAAAAGGCAAATGATCCTAAGCTCTTTTTACACGTTTTTACTCCAAGAATTGGCCGAAAGAAGAGGTCCATGCTCCAAGAACATGGCGGGGACGTTCAAACAGATTGGCTTGACAGCTTTGCAGTTGAAGATGGAGATATTCAAAATATTGTTCGACGAATAATTCTAACTCCCTATGTCAGCCGCAAAACTTTAGATGGTGGTGACGTAGACTGGGTCAAAAGAGCCTTTTTTCACACCTCGGATAGGCCGTGCGCCATTTATTCCTCGAATCGGAAGAACAAATCCAGATAGGTCTTCTGATTTTGCATTAATTCCTTTTACAAGCCGAGTTCCATTTATTTCCAAAATCGCTACACTGGACAACTGAGTTTTTCAAGAAAAGAATCGAAATTTGGGTTCAATACGCTATTTGTGAATGCATATTTTGATATTTTGTATCACTAACGGTATTGAAAACTAAATGTGAAAAACAGCACCGAAAAAATAATAAATGTAACTGTATATTGCATATCGCAAACACAAAGAATAAATAAAGGAATTTATGAAGCAAGCATAATTATATTTTGTTTGTACAAATTACTGTTTATTTTACTTTACTTAATACGAGTATACTAGTATTCTATTTCAGTAGAGGGCCCGGCATGGCCAAGCGTGTTGAGGCGTTCGATTCGTAATCCGAGGGTCGCGGGTTCGAATCCCGGTCTCACCAAATATGCTCGCCCTTTCAGCCGTGGGGGCGTTATAATGTGACGCTCAATCCCACTATTCGTTGGTAAAAGAATAGCCCAACAGTTGGCGGTGATGACTAGCTGTCTTTCCTCTAGTCTTACACTGCTGAATTAGGGACGGCTAGCGCAGATAGCCCTTGAATAGCTTTGCTCGAAATTCAAAACAAACAAACAAACAACTATTTGAATAGCTGCGTTAAGCCTGAAACTTTCTGAAAGTAACACGAAGAGAAATTGCTAATTATGCCAAATTTGTGTAATGTACAAGCGATACTTTAAAACGCGAAGCACAAAATCAAATTACTTTATATCTTAAAATAAGAAATTAAATATTTTAAAAATAGTGTCAAACAGCCTAACTTTTGCCAGTAGTTGTTTCGTATTTGCTTTGTCCACAGCAAAGACTCGACTCCTGGACTTTAGCGTAGCCTTATCGCTATCCCATTGACGGACATTTGTAGAAAGTACTGTATTGTGTCGAAGGCTTATAGATTGTTTATACCCTTTACATATTATTAAACTCATGCCACACTGTGGTAGTTTTTTATAGGTAGATTTGCACTTTTGGCTTTCTAAAGTAAATTAAATTTCTATTTTAGAACAACACACCGACAAAAGTATATCGATACATCTGTTCGAGCTCACACTTAGGGTAAAGATGACTGGCTCTATTACCTCTGGGAAGTAATTCAGAGTTAAAAAAGGCAGGTCGTTTTACTTGTCTACTAAGCCCACGCCAAAGAACTATTTTCTCACGTTTTTCAACAGACATAGTATATCTACTAGACTCAAGTATATGAAAATTAATACTTCTAGATTGAGCTAACGTGAAAATTACATATTGTGAATTTATCCTCAAAGTTACAGAAAATGACTACAAAACTGTTTTCGGTTTTTAATTAAGTTTAAGGCAATGAATAAATTTTAAAATATTTATTGGATACTTTAAGTCACACCAAACATGTTTGCCCCAATCAACCGTGGGGTGTTATAAAGTTACGGTCAATCCCACTATTCATTGGTAAAAGAGTAGCCCAAGAGTTGGCAGTCGGTAGTGATGACTAGCTGCCTTCCCACTAGTCTTATACTGCTAAATTAGGGACGGCTAGCACAGATTAGCCTCGGGTAGCTTTGTGCGAAATTCAAAAACAAACATTTATAAAGGAATATCGTTTGTTCTGTCCTGGATATGATATTGCTATAATACTGAACATCATGCAACAATGTCCTTCAGTATCACAACGCGTGGAGGTTTGAGGTTACAACCTTACCTAATTAGAATGACCATTACAGGGTAACTTTAGTCACGTTGGGTAAGTACGATGTGTCTTGTAGAGAAGATAACATTGATTTAAACAGACTAGCACACCATCTTGAAGAGAAAATAGCTTGACAAACTAAAATGGACAATCCAGCGTACAAATTAAGTATATATTCTGTATTTCTGTTTAGTGTTTCAATAAAATTTATTTGTTTCATGTTTTACTTTGTGTACATTGTCTTTAGATCATCGGCACTACTTTGTTACTCGTAGTTACTCGGTATCATTCCTTAATCTCTTATTGTCATGCGGAACTATCCCATCACTCTTAATTCAGTTCGATCCGACATATCACAATACTGTTATAACCTGAAATGTTCTTCGTATTTAAAGGAGGCCTGGCATGGTTACGTTTCGAGGGTCGCGGGTTCGAATCACCGCCACACCAAACCTGTTCACCCTTTCAGCCGTGCGGGCGTTATATTGTGACAGGCAATCCCACTATTCATTGGTAAAAGAGTAGTCCCAGAGTTGGCGGTGATGACTAGTTGCCTTTCCTCTAGTCTTACACTACTAAATTAGCTTTGCGCAAAATTAAAAAACTAACAAGCTTATATGTTCGGATGCTCTGGTAACAAAGGTCCCCTTTAACTGGAAATTAAAATGTTTTCATTTAAAAGATATTTTATGTTTGAAATAAGCACTCGTTTAATAAAGTTATTTTTTATTTCTTAAATAAATTCACAGTTAATTCACTTCTACTTTTTCAGCTTCGAAGGTTAAATATCTGGGTCATTTTTCCTGGATTAAAACGCATTTAAAGAAATAAATGTTTTCGAGAAAAACATCTAAAAAAATTCAGGGCAAGTTTCATTAATGATTTATTTTTCTTTTTAATAAACGTTTTCAATGCATTATAATAATATGTGAAACCCAGTCTAGGTTGGCCTTCTTTTCGCTTAACTCTATGACGTAACGATATTGAAGGCAGCTCATTTCAAAAGCCAATCACCCTATTTAAAAAAATGATACTGTCTAAATTGCAGATGACTCCTTCTCTGCCATAATTTGATTATATTTCCACTTGTTCTGTTATTTTCACTGCTGAACATAAAGTTTGGATCTGTATTATCAACATCCCAAATAATCTTAAACACTTCAAGGAAATCGTCTCTGATCCTTCTTCTCTCCAGAGGAAATATGTTTAGAGATTTTAGTCTCTCCTCATAGGACAATTTCACCATCCCAGGTATCATCCAAGTCTTTTCTCCAACACTCCTTGATGTGGATTCCTGTACGTGGTGAGGGGACTTCCCAGAGAAGGTTGTGTATTTCAATTTACCTCTTCTGGGATCTAAACATTCACCTGCGTGTTTGCCATGTGTGGTGGCCCGTGAAGGGAGGAGAGGATCCTGGTTATTGAGGAGTCCAACCCTAACACACCACTTTGGCCTTGAATTCCTGTAGACGGGCGGCCTTTGGGTGGCCCTTCTTGGGTCAATCGGCTGGTCCACTTGGGCTAGAGTCAACTAAGTACCAGTGTTGGAAGTTCTCAACGGGTGTTGTGGACATTGTGTCTGATGCTGGTGTTTGGGTATAGTGCTCACGAAACCATGGCGTTGCTGCAATGTCCTTGCATGACATTGTAGTGCGTCCCCTAATGGTGGGTGGGGACAGTGAGCACTGAAATATATTTTTTTTATTATGGATACCCCTCAAATAAAAAAAAATAAACAAATATGACAGCATAGAGAAAAATCTGGCAAACAATCGCACATTTATGACTCTGTACAGTCAAACTCACAGCTTGAAGCTGTCCCGATATTTTTAATTATACATTCTTTAACTGAAATTCCTTTGGGCAGATGTCTTCATTTTTTATTCAGAAGGGCTTGCTGGCTCTCCTAAATCGGTAAAAAAAATTAATGTCTGGGGATATTTTAGTGGAAACATCTTCATCACAACATTTCAAATTCCTCTTGAAATCAAAGGCCATGTGGATATACCCATTGAGGTTACTCCTCATTCTACTTTGAATTGTTCCAGAGGAGTTATAGTTGAGAGGGATTTAAAAACCATTCCAGAGTCAGAGATCCTCGTAAGTTTCACAAGCCAAGGTATCAGTATCTACTTTTATCTCTGTCCCTACCACATCTGCCAGTTATTGCCCAACTTCATCTTGTTCAAGCCCAGGTGTTTCCATGGGGTCTTCCTCTCTTAACACCCCAAAAATTAAACAAACCATTCGTTCACGTTTTCAATCACGAGAACGTATGTCTACAAACATCGACCTGCCCACCTGATCTAGAGAAGGATCACTAGAGAGTGACTGACCCACATCCAGTAAAGAAAAAAAAAGTGCGGTCGCAAGCAGAAGGTCTTCCTCCAAAATAAATAAAAAAATGGCCACACTAATCCGATGGAACTATTCAGGTTTTCAATCAAATGTGAATGACACCAAGAATTTGATTGACTTTTATCATCCCACGTCTTTCTTTACAGAAAACATTTTTAAAACATACCAATACAGTCACAATTCGACAATACTCCTTATACCAAAATGATAGGTCACGTGTAGGACAAGGACGTGGGGGAGTAACACTGCTGGTTGATCAACATGTGCCCACCGGGTCCTTGTCATTGAATACGCCCTTAGAGTTTGTAGCTATCCATATCTCCTTGGGTTATACCATCACTATTCCTCTCTGTAACTTACCCCTGGACAAAGTTATCATCTCTCAAACCTTGATGCCTTCATTGAGCATGTGCCAACTCCATTTTTAATTTTGGGGGATCTTAATGGGCATAATACCATCTGGGGTTGTTCTAGTATTGATGTGAAGGGTCGTGCTATAGAGCATGTGCTCCTGAATCACAACGTCTCTCTTCAGTACTGGCTCTTACACTTATTTTCATGCACCCAGTCAGTCATTTACTGCTATAGATCTTTCTATCTGCTACCTTTCACTTTTCACTTGCTTTTCTTGGGAGGTTGATATCAATCCACGGTGTATTGATCATTTTCCTATTGTATTAAGAGATTGGCCGTGATCAGTGCCACCTGACCCGTTTGCCTCAGTGGAAGTTGTGCCAGGCCAACTGGCCCTCCTTCACTGCTGTCTCGGAACTTGATCCTGTCATCTTATGTAAATCATCGATAGGTGATTGTGTAGCAGCAGTAACCAACTGTATTGTTCAAGCAGTTGCTCAGTGCATCTCAAAACCTCAACATCTTTCCCACGGCATCCCCGCCCTTGGTGGAATTTTGCTTGTTCTATAATACGAAAAGCTCAGAAACGTGCTTGGGATAAATTTCATAGATATCCCACGCTTTCAAACTCCATTGCATTTCAGCAAGCCTTTGCATAGGCTTGGCGAGTTAGACGTCAAAGCTAGAAGGAATCTTGGATTAAATACACCTCCAGCATTTCTTCAACCACCAGTTCAAAAGTCATATGGGACAAGATCCGGAAGGTGAGTGGACAATATACTGCTGTCACCCTCTCTAGCTTAATATTCAATATCCATGAAGTTGCTGATGCTCAGAACATTGCTAATACTCTTAATGAATGATTCTCTCATGTATCTAGCTCTTCACACACATCCCTTTCCTTCTTAGCTATTAAAACACGTGTTGAACATCTGCCTCTTTCTTTTTCAACTGATAATCCCCATGACTACAATTGCCCTCTTACACTGGTGGTACTCAAATTTGTGCTTCATCGGTCTGGCAGTACATCAGTTTGACCTGATGATATACATTATGAGATTCTACACCATCTTTTTTTTGCCTCTCTTACTATTCTTTAACCGGATATAGCAGGAGAATGTCTTTCCTGATGATTGGTGTCAAACTGTTGTACTCCCCATTCTTAAACCTGGGAAGGATCCAAAGATTCCTTCGAATTACCGTCACATTGCTTTGACGAGTTGTCTCAGTAAGACCTTAGAGAGGATGACTAATGCTCGTCTTGTTTGGTTCCTTGAATCAAACAACCTTCTCTCACCCACTCATTGTGGGTTCCAAAGACAACACTCCACAATAGACCACTTAATTCGCATTAAAGCATCAGTGAGAGAAGCCTTTTTGAAGCGACATCTTGTTTCTATTTTTATTTAAAAAAAAGCTTATGATACAACATGGAGATATGGCATCTTGCGAGACCTTTACTCATACGGATTGTGTGGCAATTTGCCACTTTTTATTAAGCATTTTTAATGAACTGCCGATTCCAGGTCAGTGTGGGCTCAACACATTCCAGTTTTTTCCCACAGGAACTTGGAGTCCCTCAGGGCTGTGTTCTGAGTGTCACACTTTTCATTATAAAGATTAATACCATCAGTGAACAGCTACCACCTGCAGTTACAAATGGTCTTTTCGTTGGTGACTTTTTTTCACATCTTATATCAGTAATCAAACATGAGGTTTATTGAGCGGCAGCTATAAACTGCAATCAATCATATACTTAAGTGAACCACGGCAAATGGTTTTCAACTTTTTCTCCCTAAAACTGTTTGTGCACATTTCTGCCACCAACGGGGTACTCATCCAGATCCAGAACTTCGTATTGATTATGTTGTACTTCCTGTAGTCCCTGAGGCAAAATTCTTAGGTCTTATATTTGACTGTAAATTAAACTTTATTTCTCATATCAAGCAACTTTGTGTCAAATGCATAATTGTACCAAACATCCTCTGTGTCTTCTCTTCCACTTCTTGGGGGGCGGATCGATACTTCATGCTTAAAATTTATCGTGCCTTATCTGATCCAAACTTGACTATGGTTCTTCCAGAACCTCAGCACTGAAACTGCTGGATTCTATCCACCATCAGAGGCTTCGGCTTTGCACTGGCGCCTTTCGTACTTATCCAGTCTAAAGTTTGTATGTGGAGTTCCATGAACCCCCTCTATATATTCGTTGTTTTCAATGTACGCTTTCAAACTTCGCTCTTTACCACAGCATCATACTTGAGGTTGTGGTTTCCATCCTCAGTGGGCCACACTTTTTTTATAAAAGAAAATCTGCCATTTTTCCTTTTAGCCTTTGTATCCGGGCACAATCAGAAAAATTGGATCTCTCTTTGAATAGCATAGCAGTAACAACAGATCGGCCTCTTCCACCATGGTTAATTACTATCCCCCTCTCTTTGAATAGCATAGCAGTAACAACAGATCGGCTTCTTCCACCATGGTTAATTACTATCCCCCTCTCTTTGAATAGCATAGCAGTAACAACAGATCGGCCTCTTCCACCATGGTTAATTACTATCCCCCTCTCTTTGAATAGCATAGCAGTAACAACAGATCAGCCTCTTCCACCATGGTTAATTACTATCCCCCCTCTCTTTGAATAGCATAGCAGTAACAACAGATCGGCCTCTTCCACCATGGTTAATTACTATCCCCCTCTCTTTGAATAGCATAGCAGTAACAACAGATCGGCCTCTTCCACCATGGTTAATTACTATCCCCCTCTCTTTGAATAGCATAGCAGTAACAACAGATCGGCCTCTTCCACCATGGTTAATTACTATCCCCCTCTCTTTGAATAGCATAGCAGTAACAACAGATCGGCCTCTTCCACCATGGTTAATTACTATCCCCTCTCTTTGAATAGCATAGCAGTAACAACAGATCGGCCTCTTCCACCATGGTTAATTACTATCCCCCTCTCTTTGAATAGCATAGCAGTAACAACAGATCGGCCTCTTCCACCATGGTTAATTACTATCCCCGACTGTGACTCGTCTTTCAATCACCTCATTCGAAATATCGCTCTTTCTTTGCTGAACATTTTTCAAACAATCCATCCATTCCCATATATACAGATGGTTCAAAATGAGGTGACTCTGTAGACTCTGCCATGGTTTGTTACAGTGCGGTTGTAGCACACAGAATACCCTCTACAGTTTCTGTGTTCACTGCTGAATTGTATACCATTTCTCTTGCCCCAAATCATGTCGATACTATGTAATATACGAATTGTACGATCTATACTGATTCACTCAGCTGTCTATTGGCCCTGACATCATTCCATGGTCAGAGAGAGATGGGCTAGTTTGGTTTGGATGCCAGGTCAAGTTGGTATTCGTGGGAATGAGTTAGCTTACAGAGCAGCAAAGTCTATATGCTCTGGCTCTATCACCACCGTACCTGTTCCATACATGGACTATGGTCCAGTTGTCAAAACCCGACTGTACACCAGTTGGCAGTCGACCTGCAGTGAGCAACAAAATAATAAGCTTTTTCAAATCAAGCCTTCTACAGCTCTTTGGCCATCTTGTTTTTGTAAAGATTGAAGGGAGGAAGTTGTTTTGGCTAGGCTACGCATTGGTCACAGTTTTTTAACTCACCACTTCCTTTTATTTGGTACTGATGCACAGTTAATGTTAATGCCTGCAAATTTTCTGAAATATAAGCACCATGAGCTAAGTTACCACATTATAACAGTTGTTCAAACAAGTTGGTAATATAAATAACACCTAGACTCCTACTATGATGTCTCAGCTGTCCTGATGAGTCCAGGTATTGGGTTAAATAATCTCACTGTTACAGAATATGGCAAATATGATATGGTTAATATGCAATATTATTGTGCATTATATACCTTATGTTGTACCAGACAGTGTGCTGATGTTGTAATACAAATTATTATGCATTATGGACTTGTGATGGAATTTTTATAGTTGTTAATAGTAATGTTCTTTGTACGTTTCTTATTTCACATTTTGTTGGCAGTGGAATAAAATCCTAATTTGATACTGGATTGCTTTAGTTTAAATAAATAGTTATTAATTATTGAAAATATAAGTTATTATGTGAAGGCTCTAGTTTGGGCAAATCTTTTTTGTTCTGGTGTTTGTAAGTATATGTATTCCTAGTAAGAGTCTCTATCCTCTGGAAACTCAATGGTTTGTTTCTATTCGAAGAATACCAGTTTTTTGTTATATACTTCGACCACATCATAATGGTGTCTGATTGAAGCTTACAAATTTCTGGTAGGTATCATTAGTTTACACATACGTTAATTTGGTATTGTAAACTTGCGTATGAATATCTTGTCAAACAAATATTGCAATAACTTCCAGCTTCTGGTTTGTTTTCTTTATTTCTATTTCTTTAGTTCTGTTGGATTTAAAGAGTAGTCTTTTCAACATAATAATTTTATTAAACACATAAGAAAAATAAATTGGACACAAGTTAGACTTAATGTGTTTCTGTGTATCATTGTTATCAAAATAAGTAACATATTTATTGTAATGTACTGGATGTTCATAATAAAATATAATCTCATTTCGTTTTTTTGTATTTCTTGTACAAACATTTAAATTTATAAATTTTAACAGTTATAATATTTTTATTCATTTACACACTGATATAACATTTCAAAATCAATTCAATACCTTCATAGCTTGTGTACTCAACCAAACAGTACAGTTACATCTTTAAATGGAGGACAAGGTAACTTGTCTAATGTATATGTGCAAGTTGGAATGCATTCTTTTAATGTAAGCTGAATATCTCATGCCACTGGAAATAGACTTTTATTAAGCTCTAACACTCAACCCAGCCACATGATCAGAAGAACATAATCAGGACCTCAATCATGTTGTAAGTTGTTTGTTTATAATTAAGTACAAAACTACACAATGGGCTATTTGTGCTCTGTCCACCACAAGTATCAAAACCCAGTTTTTGGCATTGTGGGTCTGCATGAATACCACTGTACCAGAAGTGGGCCATAATGTAGTTTAAAATGTTATGTGTCCACCTTTTTATGGCCACTTCTATAAGACTGTTATTTTTCCTGGAATTACAGATGTTCATTTGCTTCTGTCAGATTTCACTTTCTGTGGATTATTTCTTATGACAACTTGTTTCATTTTTTCCTCCAATTTTTACACTTAATCAAAATTACTTTAAAGATCTGGTTTCATAGTTTTCACTGCTTTTCAACTCTCTACATCTTTCAGTTTAAAATTTTTAAGGATGGTGTTTGATATTTAAATTATAGTTTCCACTGCTTTTCAACTCTCTAGATCTTTCAGTTTAAAAAACTATAATTTAAATACCAAACACCATCCTTAAAAATTTATTTTGGATGTGGTATTTTGTGTTTAACAAAAAGTTGATAAAATATAAAGACAGTGCTATATAAATAAAACAGATAAGTGGCCTGTCTACACTACTCATGTACAAAGTTGGGTACGTCGAGTTCTGAACAAACCTGATGGCTGTGCAGGGCATCTCAATGACTGCAAGGTTAAACATAAGTGGGTTAAATCTAATACATAACACATGATATCCACCAAACATTTAATATGAAGGACAAACTGATTGAATTATCTAGTAAATAACCAGCTAAAATTCAGTTTATAAATTGTATTTATATAGAAGTACTGTGTGGTTAAATTAATTGTTCAAAGATACTTTCAGTAAATGACATAACATGTATGTTTGAACATTTCACTTAGTCATATAAATTTGAGACAGCAAAGTAAGCAAATGCTAATTAACCCTGTGCACATGTGTGAGTCAAAGTGTGGATGTCATCACCTTTTTTCACATCTCTATCTCTTCACACAAAACTTTCCTGTGGTAGTAAATTGGCTTTAGGATTACTTGGAGGGGAACTAAGTGCATCTGTAAAGCAATAGAACTTAAACATATATTTAAAGTGTCTGTAAGTTTTGCCTGTACTGTAATTACCTGTTAAAATATGATGTTATTCTAGAACAAAAAAAGGGTTAATTTAGGTTTATTTTATATCTTTCATCTTTTAATTCTATCCCATGTTGCTGATTGTGTGATAGGTTGTGTTCAAATATGAAACACAAAAGGAAAAATACAAAATTTTCTACAAAAACTTGTGATATTTGTTTAGGAGGTTCTAGATGTTATGAAAATGAAATGAGAAAAGTATTTTCACTTTTGACATGAAAATCAGTTTCTTCTCTGACCAGTCTGGTTCCACACATTTAGAGACAAATTTTATGCAAAAATACTTCATTAAAAATTTTGTGTGTGTGTGCAACAGACTTTTAATTTTTACTAAAAGTTTGCCAAGTTTTGTGAAGATACACATAGTTATAATATGTATAGTTTTGTAATTACATGGTGGTCACAAGGTCAGTCAAAATGACCAAGCCTGTATACAGAATTAAGCAATGGGGAGAAATCACAGATAAACAGTGAAATAACAAAGAATTTGAATTCAAGAACAATAGTTATAGTAGATTTAGATATTGGTTAGTTTTGTTTTCTATTAAAATATTAGTTTCAAACGTAGATCTATTTGCCGTTAGAAATTGAAGTACCAAACCTGAAGATCTGTGTTTGATCTAATATATTATAGACTTCCTGGATTTTTTTTTTTGAATGAGGACATAGAAAAAATATACAATTATTTTCAGTGCAAATATTATCTTCTACATTTACCAGAAAGTGTCAACTTTCAAACATTTCTTTCTGATTTGTTTAAATTCAATCATTTGCAAATAAACTTTTCTTAGTTACTAATGTTTTCTTTATTTGTGGTATTAGTTGACAGCATAACAAATGTTATATTGCTTTTGAAAATATACAATTTTTTAGCTTCCATTTGTGACTCATATCATCATTCATCAAAGAATCACAATTCTCTAACAAGAAGAACAAAAGAAATACACCTGATTCACCTTATTCCTCCCCTGCAAATACAAAAATAGTTTTTATCATGAAAAAATAACTTATCACTGAAAGTTTAATCACATGCTTGCTTAATTCAAAGTTTTAAACCTTAAATATGAACTAGTTTAATTATTGGAGAAATTAAATGAGATTACTTCTTTTACAAACAGCACATCTGAGATATGATGGTATGTTTCTTTTGTCAGACTTCTATGAAGGCTTTCAGTCGTTTTATAATAATACAGCACCCTCAGACCCAACCACTGAAGGAATAGATTGAGACTTCCCATGATGAACAGATGACAGTCTTGTGAGGTTAGTAGTTAGAACAATATACTGTTTTCGTGTACATCTTGCAATGTATTCCACAGTTTCATGTTTTTTATAAATGTACAACAACTGTTATTCTCTACTACTACTTTTTGGTCCTTTCTTATAGATTCGTCTTTGGAACAAGAGAAATGTACTAAAAATGTAACTTAATTAGAATAGAAATTATGAACTGTAATATATTAATTGATTTTAGTTAAGTAAAGTGGCTTTATAATGAAAATATAAAATAAAATGCAGTAATATCCAAATTATTCACACAATATTTGTTTTAAGTAGAATATATGCTTGTTACTACCCTGGAGGTGAAGTTTGAATTTCAAAGCTTTTTTTGTTTTCAGAATTATCATCGACTCCAACAAGTGACTTGTAGACTTTTTTTTGAAGATATTAAATCTGAGGAAGAAATTACAATACTTTTGATATAAACTGACATATAAAGTAGTTAAGTCCAACGCAACTAAAATTAAGTTTCATCTTTTATAATACTGAAAAGGAAGATCCGAATTAGAACTACTATACGTCCTTATTATTAAACCTAAAATAATTATAGAAATACACAGAGCTAAGCCTACATCTTGTAACATTAACTATAGTGAGTAACAGTAAGTAGAGCACTGGTTTATTGACTGTTTACCAAACTTCAGCAGTGTCTGCTATTCCATTTTTAAAGATTCATTGAACAGTTGTTAGACTTAGTCTTACAGCTGGTTGTATTATTCGCAATAGAAAATCATGTTGAGAAAAAGGTTATCAGTCAAAACATAACTTTGTTACATACACACATTAAGTACATCGCAAAACAATGTCTTGCCTGGCACGGGTAGGTTGCTCAACTTGCAATCTGAAGGTCACAGGTTCAAATCCCTGACCCATTAAACGTGCTGTATTTGTACTATGCCACTGGTGCCACCACTCAGCAACTTTCATTCTTTGAATAACTCTGAATCTTGACGAGTTCTAAAATTCAAGGCTTTCCCAAACAGAAGATAATGATTAGTTATACTTATATATCACAGTATATAGGCATTTAAACTCATGACCCAAAGTAGGTATATTTTTGGGATGGGCGACACACTTCATAACTTATGCATGTTCCTCGACAAGAAATTCACTGTATTTTTTGTACAAGCTCAAAACGTCGTTCTGAGTGAATATATATCTACCTCAAATTCGAGTTTAATTTGTATTACGTGTTAGAATTTGAAATAGACTAAAACTGAGTTAAATGATAATTTAAATTTAGAAGTTATTAAGAATTAAATGTCAATGTTTATACAATTTATGATACACAGAATAATGATACACAGAGTTTCTTGCTTAATACAAACACCTGAAGGCAAACCGTGCGGGTCAATCGGTTTTGCCATTGGACCTTCAACTAACACTACTAGATGTCAAGTACAAAATTTATTTTTAAGTGTGGATGTCGTAGTGAACGGAGCTCATAGGTACTAACTCAAGGCTTTACAGTTCAAACAAAAGAGACTCGAACCCGAGACTTTATTGATACTTCCAAACAGTTAACATACACACATATATACAGTCTAACTTGCTAAGGTTTATTATAGACAGTTAGTTATTACCAGGTGACTGATGTTAAGAAGTACTAATACTTACAAAGGGTATGAAGACATCTTTAGTTGACATTCTGACTGAGATACTGAGCTGTCTGAATTACTTATCTGACTAACAAACTGGACTTATTTTCCAAGTCCTTTTATATTAGTAGAAGAGTGATTATCAGCCTACTCAGAGATACAGCTGGTTATCTGTTTACAATTGCTCTGAGTTTGTTTCGTGACAAAAACTCTTATCGAGACACCGTTAATCTGTTAAACTTTGTTTACAAACTTCTACGTTCTCCAGTTAATTACTAATCCTCTTTTAACACGGGATTGGTTGATTTAACTGACTACACGACCTCTTCTCTATACAAGTAAAGTATTTCCTTCACCATCCGAGAAGAATGGTCAGATTATATCGTCGTCTCATTAATCAAGGTCTTTAAGTTCAACATCTAAGTTTGTATATTTTCTTACAAGCTCGCTGACGTCTGATTATTTAGGTCAACATTCATGAGACATTTCCTCGATTTTAGTTTGTAGTTTCGATAACCTTCTATAACTCCAAGAGCGTCTATTTGTTTAATGTAAACACATAACTAAAGTCCCTCGGTGTGTTTTTCTGAAGTAATGTCCCAAGTGATGCCTCTATATTCACTTGATCATTGGTTGGGTCAGTTATTCATCAACAGGTTAATTGTACTATGACACGTTTCTCGACATTTGCTCAAGATATTGTTCTATAAACATTATTGCTTTAAAAAAATGTTCGCTTATACTACACTTTGATATTACTCGCAGGACAATACGTCTCTCGACGTATTTCCTTCAAATGTTATTTTCTAGACATCATTACTTTGAAAAATATGCTTACATTTACGGCATCCTTCTATGTTTATTGTTATAATTAGTCACGCAGGGCATTCACATACTTAACGATGCCTCAATATATACTGTCTCTCGGCACGTCGCGTTAGTTACACTTGTAGGCGTGAGGAGAATTTCTAGAAATTTCAGCCTGCACAACAATACTGACGATACAACACTGTTTATGTACAACGTATATAGTGTTTATTTTTACTCTCAAGAATCTTCTACAACTTTAGTGACAACGCAAAAATTTCGCAATACAAATTTAAAGTATAAGTTATGTACATTTCTAAATAAAATCCAACTTAAACATCAATATTAAAATAGCTATACAGTTATAAACCCATCACATCTTTAAACACTTAACACCAGACAAATGTTATTACAAAATATTGAGCCTTAAAATACGTTGTTAATTAAAGCCCCTAATTGGCACAGTGGTATGTCTGCAGACTCACACAGCTAAAATACGAGTTTGATACACGTGGTGGGCAGAGCACAGATAGCTCATTGTGTAGCTGTTTTGCTTAATTCAAAACAAAGTATTGTTTATAAACAATTAACTTTAAACAAATGCACATAAATGTTTAAAGCTGAACTTTGGTACTAAGAAAATAATAACTCTTGAAATAAAATGTGTATAGAATGTTAATAAACATTTAAATTTAAACAATGAGATTTTGTAAACACTTAACGTTGAAATGTAAGTTGATAAAAGTACTAATCCTTGAAATATTGTATAATATATCTAATTAATTTTACAGAATGGTATAACATTGAGTTATGATATTATTAATACAGTAAACCATGAAGTAAGCTGTTATCTATGAAACATGGTGTAATGTAAACTCTTTGGTACTTAGTATCAACCAATCTAACTTATAAGAAGTATTACACCTAAGGCCCTGCATGGGGTATAGGTTAAGGCAACTGACTCGTATTAATCTGAGGGTTGCGGGTTCCAGATCCTCGTCGCACCAAACATGTACTCGCCCTTTCAGCCGTGGGATTTATAGTAAAAGTGACGGTTAATTCCGCTATTCGTTGGTAAAGAGTAGTCCAAGGTTTTGGCGGTGGGTGGTGATGACTAGCTGCCTTCCCTCTAGTCTTACACTGCTAAATTAGGGACGACTAGCGCAGGTAGCCCTCGTGTAGTTTTGCGAGAAATTAAAAAAAACAAAACAATGGATTTTTATTCCATCCGTCTAATGGAC
>NC_134831.1:118943034-118983570 GCF_004210375.1 Tachypleus tridentatus
TCTTCTTCTACCCATTTAGGGCTAGAAGTAAAATAGGAAGGATGTGGACCATTACAGTTAATACAATGTGATTCAAGTTGGCATTCAAAAGCATCATGGTCTTTACCAGCACAACAGACACATGTCAAGGAACCATGGCAAGATGTTTGAGTTACCAAATCGTTAACAATGGAAACATCTAACAGGATTAAGAATATAAGGCCGTATCTTACAGTTCAGATATCCTGCCTTGATTGTGGTGGGAGGACGCGATGTTGTAAACATTAATCAGTTAGAACATTTGTCAGCTCCATAATTCCGTCTCTACGAGTAAAAATTCGGAGCACGGCTGTAATACCTTGGCTGGTGAAACTTACGAGGATCTCTGACTCTGGAATGGTTTTTAAATCCCTCTCAACTATAACTCCTCTGGAAGAATTCAAAGTAGAATGAGGAGTAACCTCAATGGGTATATCCACATGGCCTTTGATTTCAAGAGGAATTTGAAATGTTGTGATGAAGATGTTTCCACTAAAATGTCCCCAGACATTAATTTTTTTACCGATTTAGGAGAGCCAGCAAGCCCTTCTGAATAAAAAAAATGAAGACATCTGCCCAAAGGAATTTCAGTTAAAGAATGTATAATTAAAATATCGGGACAGCTTCAAGCTGTGAGTTTGACTGTACAGAGTCATAAATGTGCGATTGTTTGCCAGTAGACGGATTTTTCTCTATGCTGTCATATTTGTTTATTTTTTTTTTATTTGAGGGGTATCCATAATAAAAAAAATATATTTCAGTGCTCACTGTCCCCACCCACCATTAGGGACGCACTACAATGTCATGCAAGGACATTGCAGCAACGCCATGGTTTCGTGAGCACTATACCCAAACACCAGCATCAGACACAATGTCCACAACACCCGTTGAGAACTTCCAACACTGGTACTTAGTTGACTCTAGCCCAAGTGGACCAGCCGATTGACCCAAGAAGGGCCACCCAAAGGCCGCCCGTCTACAGGAATTCAAGGCCAAAGTGGTGTGTTAGGGTTGGACTCCTCAATAACCAGGATCCTCTCCTCCCCTTCACGGGGCCACCACACATGGCAAACACGCAGGTGAATGTTTAGATCCCAGAGGAGGTAAATTGAAAGTACACAACCTTCTCTGGGAGGTCCCTCACCACGTACAGGAATCCACATCAAGGAGTGTTGGAGAAAAGACTTGGATGATACCTGGGATGGTGAAATTGTCCTATGAGGAGAGACTAAAATCTCTAAACATATTTCCTCTGGAGAGAAGAAGGATCAGAGACGATTTCATTGAAGTGTTTAAGATTATTTGGGATGTTGATAATACAGATCCAAACTTTGTGTTCAGCAGTGAAAATAATAGAACAAGGGGACATATAATCAAATTTTGGCAGAGAAGGAGTCATCTGCAATTTAGACAGTATCATTTTTTTTAAATAGGGTGATTGGCTTTTGAAATGAGCTGCCTTCAATATCGTTACGTCATAGAGTTAAGCGAAAAGAAGGCCAACCTAGACTGGGTTTCACATATTATTTTAATGCATTGAAAACGTTTATTAAAAAGAAAAATATATCACTAATGAAACTGGCCCTGAATTTTTTTAGATGTTTTTCTCGAAAACAATTATTTCTTTTAATGCGTTTTAACCCAGGAAAAATGACCCAGATATTTAACCTTCGAAGCTGAAAAAGTAGAAGTGAATTAACTGTGAATTTATTTAAGAAATAAAAAATAACTTTATTAAACGAGTGCTTATTTCAAACATAAAATATCTTTTAAATGAAAAACATTTTAATTTCCAGTTAAAAGGGGACCTTTGTTACCAGAGCATCCGAACATATAAGCTTGTTAGTTTTTTAATTTTGCGCAAAGCTAATTTAGTAGTGTAAGACTAGAGGAAAGGCAACTAGTCATCACCGCCAACTCTGGGACTACTCTTTACCAATGAATAGTGGGATTGCCTGTCACAATATAACGCCCGCACGGCTGAAAGGGTGAACAGGTTTGGTGTGGCGGTGATTCGAACCCGCGACCCTCGAAACGTAACCATGCCAGGCCTCCTTTAAATACGAAGAACATTTCAGGTTATAACAGTATTGTGATATGTCGGATCGAACTGAATTAAGAGTGATGGGATAGTTCCGCATGACAATAAGAGATTAAGGAATGATACCGAGTAACTACGAGTAACAAAGTAGTGCCGATGATTTAAAGACAATGTACACAAAGTAAAACATGAAACAAATAAATTTTATTGAAACACTAAACAGAAATACAGAATATATACTTAATTTGTACGCTGGATTGTCCATTTTAGTTTGTCAAGCTATTTTCTCTTCAAGATGGTGTGCTAGTCTGTTTAAATCAATGTTATCTTCTCTACAAGACACATCGTACTTACCCAACGTGACTAAAGTTACCCCTGTAATGGTCATTCTAATTAGGTAAGGTTGTAACCTCAAACCTCCACGCGTTGTGATACTGAAGGACATTGTTGCATGATGTTCAGTATTATAGCAATATCATATCCAGGACAGAACAAACGATATTCCTTTATAAATGTTTGTTTTTGAATTTCGCACAAAGCTACCCGAGGCTAATCTGTGCTAGCCGTCCCTAATTTAGCAGTATAAGATTAGTGGGAAGGCAGCTAGTCATCACTACCGACTGCCAACTCTTGGGCTACTTTTTACCAATGAATAGTGGGATTGACCGTAACTTTATAACACCCCACGGTTGATTGGGGCAAACATGTTTGGTGTGACTTAAAGTATCCAATAAATATTTTTAAAATTTATTTATTGCCTTAAACCTAATTTAAAAACCGAAAAACAGTTTTGTAGTCATTTTCTGTAACTTTGAGGATAAATTCACAATATGTAATTTTCACGTTAGCTCAATCTAGAAGTATTAATTTTCATATACTTGAGTCTAGTAGATATACTATGTCTGTTGAAAAACGTGAGAAAATAGTTCTTTGGCGTGGGCTTAGTAGACAAGTAAAACGACCTGCCTTTTTTAACTCTGAATTACTTCCCAGAGGTAATAGAGCCAGTCATCTTTACCCTAAGTGTGAGCTCGAACAGATGTATCGATATACTTTTGTCGGTGTGTTGTTCTAAAATAGAAATTTAATTTACTTTAGAAAGCCAAAAGTGCAAATCTACCTATAAAAAACTACCACAGTGTGGCATGAGTTTAATAATATGTAAAGGGTATAAACAATCTATAAGCCTTCGACCCAATACAGTACTTTCTACAAATGTCCGTCAATGGGACAGCGATAAGGCTACGCTAAAGTCCAGGAGTCGAGTCTTTGCTGTGGACAAAGCAAATACGAAACAACTAATGGCAAAAGTTAGGCTGTTTGACACTATTTTTAAAATATTTAATTTCTTATTTTAAGATATAAAGTATTTTGATTTTGTGCTTCGCGAGCAAAGTTATTCAAGGGCTATCTGCGCTAGCCGTCCCTAATTTAGCAGCGTAAGACTAGAGGAAAGACAGCTAGTCATCACCGCCAACTGTTGGGCTATTCTTTACCAACGAATAGTGGGATTGACCGTCACATTATAACGCCCCCACGGCTGAAAGGGCGAGCATATTTGGTGAGACCGGGATTCGAACCCGCGACCCTCGGATTACGAATCGAACGCCTCAACACGCTTGGCCATGCCGGGCCCTCTACTGAAATAGAATACTAGTATACTGTATTAAGTAAAGTAAAATAAACAGTAATTTGTACAAACAAAATATAATTATGCTTGCTTCATAAATTCCTTTATTTATTCTTTGTGTTTGCGATATGCAATATACAGTTACATTTATTATTTTTCGGTGCTGTTTTTCACATTTAGTTTTCAATACCGTTAGTGATACAAAATACCAAAATATGCATTCACAAATAGCGTATTGAAACCAAATTTCGACTCTTTTCTTGAAAAACTCAGTTGTCCAGTGTAGCGATTTTGGAAATAAATGGAACTCGGCTTGTAAAAGGAATTAATGCAAAATCAGAAGATCTATCTGGATTTGTTCTTCCGATTCGAGGAATAAATGGCGCACGGCCTATCCGAGGTGTGAAAAGGCTCTTTGACCCAGTCTACGTCACCACCATCTAAAGTTTTGTGGCTGACATAGGGAGTTGGAATAATTCGTCGAACAATATTTTGAATATCTCCATCTTCAACTGCAAAGCTGTCAAGTCAATCTGTTTGAACGTCCCCGCCATGTTCTTGAGCATGGACCTCTTCTTTCGGCCAATTCTTGGAGTAAAACGTGTAAAAAGAGCTTAGGATCATTTGCCTTTTCAGAACTTTTAAGCACAAAATCTTCGACCATGAGATAGAATATGGCAAGAAATCAAAACTGGGGATCGCCCTTTCGGAGAAAAACGCCCTTTCGTCACCAGTTGGTTTGAAACTACGACCTTGTCGTAACACTGAGATGGAATCGTCCTTCTTACTTTTGTCATTAGCAACATAACCTGAAAAAATATGTGAACATTAAAGTGATTATAAATTATTAAAACAGACAACATGAAACTGGTTGATATAAAAATAGATGTGTTCAAAATGTGAAAAGTTGAAAACACGCAAGTTTTGGAGCAAATGTAACCATTTTAGTAATTAATCTAGAAATACATTTTTCGTATAATAAGGTATTTTGTAGTTTCCAATGTTGGTCCAGTTTTATATAAATTTTAAAGTTAAATTTTTTAACAGTATCATGCTATTCGTATTGCTTACCTCGATCAGCAAATATATATGTCCTTTCTTATGCATCAAATCAAATTGACTTTAAATTAACTCATTGAAGAAATAGAAACCACTATAAACTTTTATCATAAAACAATCTTTCAAATCGATTTTCGGCCCAAGATGGCGTGATGGTTAGGGTACTTAATTGCAATTTGTATGTCGTGGGTCAGCCCCATTATTCGAGAATGAAGAATAACTCAAGAGTTGGTGGGTGGTAGTACTGACTAACTTCTTCCTTCTAGTCTATTACTGTAAATTAGGGACAATCACTGCGGATAGTTTGTTTTTGAATTTCGCGTAAAGCTACACGAGAGCTCTCTTCGCTCGCCGTCCCTAATCTAGCAGTGTAAGACTAGAAGGAAGACAGCTAGTCATCACCACCAACCGCTAACTCTTGTGCTACTCTTTTAGAAAATAATAGTGGAATTGACGGTCACATAATAACGCCTCCACGGCTGAAAGGGCAAGCATGTTTGGTGCGACAGGAATTCGAACTTACGACCCTCAGATTACAAGTTAAATAAAATCTTCTTTCTTTAAAATTGAAGTTTAAACATAAAAAGTATTACAAAACTGCTTAATAATTGAACGTAATTTCACTTTAAAAATTTAACGTGGGATCATGTACTTTAAACTTTAAATTAAAGACAGCATTATCAAGGAATCAAAAGTAGGTGATGCTTTAAGATATGGAACAAAAGTAAATGGGTTTACATCTAAATTGTTAATACGTAATATCTTCCTTTTACTTATAATATACTTTGATTAATATAAAAAGAGAGACAGTGACGGCAAGTTGGCCAGCTCGTTAATAACTTTTACAGATTGTATCTTTAGGTTTCCTAATACACAATATACAAGAAAAGAAAGTGAAAATAATACACGTTTAACAGCTGATACGTCAAGAATTTTATAGCAAAATCATACCCATAGAGGTCCAGTAAAAGGATGTTATAAGGCAGATCGCAAGCTGGAAATTCTGAACGATGAACATGATCGGCTGGATGTGAAAAGAAGTTGTGTCCAAGAACGAAATGTGGTCTCTGAAGAACTTGGTATCTACTTATAGTAGTCCATAGACCCAACAAAACCATCGTAAGCCGAAATATCTACTCTCACAATTACTGAAATATTCACAGAGTATCCATGGTTATTGGTTGACGTCAGAGGATAAATCTTCATCATGCCAGGAATTCAAATAATTTATGAATATATATGTATATATGTCTTTATTCCCTGTATCACTGAAATAAACCAAAGAAAATGAAATTCTAGGTTTCGTTGCTATATGATAATTACATCATTTTAGAGATTCAAAAGGTTTTGATATGTTTGTTCTCAGCAGGGTGTCTCTAAATCAGAGCAAAATAAATTGACAAAATTTGCAGAAAACAAATCTCACTATTATAGGATTTGTTTCTTTTACCTTAAACAATGCTTTATGTGTTCAACACTAGTTAAACTACTAAAGTGGATTAGTTTCTTACTGAGAAAGTTTAATAAACTTTACAAGGCAAATATAACTCTGCTGCTTCTAACCATCCGTTTGAATATTTGTACCCTTGGGTGGCCAATAGAAAGCCAAAGAAATTTTTATTTTGTGAAGAAATTTGTTAGGGACACCGAATTGACATGTTCGAAGAATTTTTTTTTCTTTTGAAATAATGAAAGTGGTCCCATGTCTTGCACGGTAAATAAGTTCTATTGCAAAGGGTAAATAATTAGTAATGTGGGTTATAACAACCGGTAATATTGACTTTTGGCCAAAGCGTGTGCGGTGACTTGACTAAAGAAAGCCATCTAATGATATATCATAACTAAATATCAATGTATGTCATGAGGTAAAAATACACTTGTATGTTACAGGTTTTATTTACATAACCTTAATTTCATATTCTGCTTTGCTGGAGTACCAGTCCATTAGACGGATGGAATAAAAATCCATTGTTTTGTTTTTTAATTTCTCGCAAAACTACACGAGGGCTACCTGCGCCAGTCGTCCCTAATTTAGCAGTGTAAGACTAGAGGGAAGGCAGCTAGTCATCACCACCCACCGCCAACTCTTGGACTACTCTTTTACCAACGAATAGCGGAATTAACCGTCACTTAATAACGCCCCACGGCTGAAAGGGCGAACATGTTTGGTGCGACGAGGATTCGAACCCGCAACCCTCAGATTACGAGTCAGCCGCCTTAACTCACCTGACCATGCAGGGCCTTAGGTGTAATACCTCTTATAAGTTAGATTGGATTGATACTAAGTACCAAAGAGTTTACATTACACCAAGTTTCATAGATAACAGCTTACTTCATGGTTTACTGTATTAATAATATCATAACTCAATGTTATACCATTCGTAAAAATTAATTAGATATATTATACAATATTTCAAGGATTAGTACTTTTATCAACTTACATTTCAACGTTAAGTGTTTACAAAATCTCATTGTTTAAATTTAAATGTTTATTAACATTCTATACACATTTTTATTTCAAGAGTTATTATTTTCTTAGTACCAAAGTTCAGCTTTAAACATTTATGTGCATTAGTTTAAAGTTAATTGTTTATAAACAATACTTTTGTTTGGAATTAAGCAAACAGCTACACAATGAGCTATCTGTGCTCTGCCCACCACGTGTATCAAATCTCGTATTTTAGCTGTGTGAGTCTGCAGACATACCATTGTGCCACTAGGGGGCTTTAATTAACAACGTATTTTAAGGCTCAATATTTTTGTAATAACATTTGTCTGGTGTTAAGTGTTTAAAGATGTGATGGGTTTATAACTGTATAGCTATATAATATTGATGTTTAAGTTGGATTTTATTTAGAAATGTACATAACTTATACTTTTAAATTTGTATTGCGAAATTTTTGCGTTGTCACTAAAGTTGTAGAAGATTCTTGAGAGTAAAAATAAACACTATATACGTTGTACATAAACAGTGTTGTATCGTCAGTATTGTTGTGCAGGCTGAAATTTCTAGAAATTCTCCTCACGCCTACAAATGTAACTAACGCGACGTGCCGAGAGACAGTATATATTGAGGCATCGTTAAGTATGTGAATGCCCTGCATGACTAATTATAACAATAAACATAGAAGGATGCCGTACATGTAAGCATATTTTTCAAAGTAATGATGTCTAGAAAATAACATTTGAAGGAAATACGTCGAGAGACGTATTGTCCTGCGAGTAATATCAAAGTGTAGTATAAGCGAACATTTTTTTAAAGCAATAATGTTTATAGACAGAACAATATCTTGAGCAAATGTCGAGAAACTTGTCATAGTACAATTAACCTGTTGATGAATAACTGACCCAACCAATGATCAAGTAAACCTAGAGGCATCACTTAGGACATTACTTCAGAAAAACACACCAAGGGACTTTAGTTATGTGTTTACATTAAACAAATAGACGCTCTTGGAGTTATAGGAGGTTATCGAAACTACAAACTAAAATCGAGGAAATGTCTCATGAATGTTGAGCTAAATAATCAGACGTCAGCGAGCTTGTAAGAAAACATACAAACTTAGATGTTGAAGTTAAAGACCTCGATTAATGAGACGACGATATAATCTGACCATTCTTCTCGGATGGTGAAGGAAATACTTTACTTGTATAGAGAAGAGGTCGTGTAGTCAGTTAAATCAACCAATCCCGTGTTAAAAGAGGATTAGTAATTAACTGGAGAACGTAGAAGTTCGTAAACAAAGTTTAACAGATTAACGGTGTCTCGATAAGAGTTTTTGTCACGAAACAAACTCAGAGCAATTGTAAACAGATAACCAGCTGTATCTCTGAGTAGGCTGATAATCACTCTTCTACTAATATAAAAGGACTTGGAAAATAAGTCGAGTTAGTTAGTCAGCTAAGTAATTCAGACAGCTCAGTATCTCAGTCAGAATGTCAACTAAAGATGTCTTCATACCCTTTGTAAGTATTAGTACTTCTTAACATCAGTCACCTGTAAATAACTAACTGTCTATAATAAACCTTAGCAAGTTAGACTGTATATATGTGTGTAGTGTTAACTGTTTGGGAAGTATCAATAAAGTCTCGGGTTCGAGTCTCTTTTGTTTGAACTGTAAAGCCTTGAGTTAGTACCTATGAGCTCCGTTCGCTACGACATCCCCACTTAAAAATAAATTTTGTACTTGACATCTGGTAGTGTTAGTTGAAGGTCCAATGGCTAAACCGATTAACCCGCACGGTTTGCCTTCAGGTGTTTGTATTAAGCAAGAAACTCCGTGTATCATTATTCTGTGTATCATAAATTGTATAGACATTGACATTTAATTCTTAATAACTTCTAAATTTAAATTATCATTTAACTCAGTTTTAGTCTATTTCAAATTCTAACACGTAATACAAATTAAACTTGAATTTGAGGTAGGCATATATTCACTCAGAACGACGTTTTGAGCTTGTACAAAAAAATACAGTGAATTTCTTGTCGAGGAACATGCATAAGTTATGAAGTGTGTCGCCCATCCCAAAAATATACCTACTTTGAGTCATGAGTTTAAATGCCTATATACTGTGATATATAAGTATAACCAATCATTATCTTCTGTTTGGGAAAGCCTTGAATTTTAGAACTCGTCAAGATTTAGAGTTATTCAAGGAATGAAAGTTGCTGAGTGGTGGCACCAGTGGCATAGTACAAATACAGCACGTTTAATGGGTCAGGGATTTGAACCTGTGACCTTCAGATTGCAAGTTGAGCACCCTACCTGTGCCAAGCAAGACATTGTTTTTTCGATGTACTTAATGTGTGTATGTAACAAAGTTATGTTTTGGCTGATAACGTTTTTCTCAACATGATTTTCTATTGCGAATAATACAACCAGCTGTAAGACTAAGTCTAACAACTGTTCAATGAATCTTTAAAGATGGAATAGCAGACACTGCTGAAGTTTGGTAAACAGTCAATCAACCAGTGCTCTACTTACTGTTACTCACTATAGGTAATGTTACAAGATGTAGGCTTAGCACTGTGTATTTCTATAATTATTTTAGGTTTAATAATAAGGACGTGTAGTAGTTCTAATTCGGATCTTCCTTTTCAGTATTATAAAAGATGAAACTTAATTTTTAGTTGCGTTGGACTTAACTACTTTATATGTCAGTTTATATCAAAAGTATTGTAATTTCTTCCTCAGATTTAATATCTTTAAAAAAAAGTCTACAAGTCACTTGTTTGAGTCGATGATAATTCTGAAAACAAAAAAAGCTTTGAAATTCAAACTTCACCTCCAGGGTAGTAACAAGCATATATTCTACTTAAAACAAATATTGTGTGAATAATTTGGATATTACTGCATTTTATTTTATATTTTCATTATAAAGCCACTTTACTTAACTAAAATCAATTAATATATTACAGTTCATAATTTCTATTCTGATTAAGTTACATTTTTAGTACATTTCTCTTGTTCCAAAGACGAATCTATAAGAAAGGACCACAAAGTAGTAGTAGAGAATAACAGTTGTTGTACATTTATAAAAAACATGAAACTGTGGAATGCATTGCAAGATGTACACGAAAACAGTATATTGTTCTAACTACTAACCTCAAGACTGTCATCTGTTCATCATGGGAAGTCTCAATCTATTCCTTCAGTGGTTGGGTCTGAGGGTGCTATATTATTATAAAACGACTGAAAGCCTTCATAGAAGTCTGACAAAAGAAACATACCATCATATCTCAGATGTGCTGTTTGTAAAAGAAGTAATCTCATTTAATTTCTCCAATAATTAAACCAGTTCATATTTAAGGTTTAAAACTTTGAATTAAGCAAGCATGTGATTAAACTTTCAGTGATAAGTTATTTTTCATGATAAAAACTATTTTTGTATTTGCAGGGGGGAGGAATAAGGTGAATCAGGTGTATTTCTTTTGTTCTTTTTGTTAGAGAATTGTGATTCTTTGATGAATGATGATATGAGTCACAAATGGAAGCAAAAAAATTGTGTATTTTTAAAAGCATTATAACATTTGTTATACTGTCAACTAATACCACAAATAAAGAAAACATTAGTAACTAAGAAAAGTTTATTTGCAAATGATTGAATTTAAACAAATCAGAAAGAAATGTTTGAAAGTTGACACTTTCTGGTAAATGTAGAAGATAATATTTGCACTGAAAATAATTGTATATTTTTTTCTATGTCCTCATTCAAAAAAAAAAAAAATCCAGGAAGTCTATAATATATTAGATCAAACACAGATCTTCAGGTTTGGTACTTCAATTTCTAACGGCAAATAGATCTACGTTTGAAACTAATATTTTAATAGAAAACAAAACTAACCAATATCTAAATCTACTATAACTATTGTTCTTGAATTCAAATTCTTTGTTATTTCACTGTTCATCTGTGTTTCCTCCCCATTGCTTAATTCTGTATACAGGCTTGGTCATTTTGACTGACCTTGTGACCACCATGTAATTACAAAACTATACATATTATAACTATGTGTATCTTCACAAAACTTGGCAAACTTTTAGTAAAAATTAAAAGTCTGTTGCACACACACACAAAATTTTTAATGAAGTATTTTTGCATAAAATTTGTCTCTAAATGTGTGGAACCAGACTGGTCAGAGAAGAAACTGATTTTCATGTCAAAAGTGAAAATACTTTTCTCATTTCATTTTCATAACATCTAGAACCTCCTACACAAATATCACAAGTTTTTGTAGAACATTTTGTATTTTTCCTTTTGTGTTTCATATTTGAACACAACCTATCACACGATCAGCAACATAGGATAGAATTAAAAGATGAAAGATATAAAATAAACCTAAATTAACCCTTTTTTTGTTCTAGAATAACATCATATTTTAACAGGTAATTACAGTACAGGCAAAGCTTACAGACACTTTAAATATATGTTTAAGTTTTATTGCTTTACAGATGCACTTAGTTCCCCCTCCAAGTAATCCTAAAGCCAATTTACTACCACAGGAAAGTTTTGTGTGAAGAGATAGAGATGTGAAAAAAGGTGATGACATCCACACTTTGACTCACACATGTGCACAGGGTTAATTAGCATTTGCTTACTTTGCTGTCTCAAATTTATATGACTAAGTGAAATGTTCAAACATACATGTTATGTCATTTACTGAAAGTATCTTTGAACAATTAATTTAACCACACAGTACTTCTATATAAATACAATTTACAAACTGAATTTTAGCTGGTTATTTACTAGATAATTCAATCAGTTTGTCCTTCATATTAAATGTTTGGTGGATATCATGTGTTATGTATTAGATTTAACCCACTTATGTTTAACCTTGCAGTCATTGAGATGCCCTGCACAGCCATCAGGTTTGTTCAGAACTCGACGTACCCAACTTTGTACATGAGTAGTGTAGACAGGCCACTTATCTGTTTTATTTATATAGCACTGTCTTTATATTTTATCAACTTTTTGTCAAACACAAAATACCACATCCAAAATAAATTTTTAAGGATGGTGTTTGGTATTTAAATTATAGTTTTTTAAACTGAAAGATGTAGAGAGTTGAAAAGCAGTGAAAACTATGAAACCAGATCTTTAAAGTAATTTTGATTAAGCGTAAAAATTGGAGGAAAGAATGAAACATGTTGTCATAAGAAATAATCCACAGAAAGTGAAATCTGACAGAAGCAAATGAACATCTGTAATTCCAGGAAAAATAACAGTCTTATGGAAGTGGCCATAAAAAGGTGGACACATAACATTTTAAACTACAATATGGCCCACTTCTGGTACAGTGATATTCATGCAGACCCACAATGGCAAAAACTGGGTTTTCATACTCGTGGTGGACAGAGCACAAATAGCCCATTGTGTAGTTTTGTACTTAATTATAAACAAACAACTCACAACATGATTGAGGTCCTGATTATGTTCTTCTGATCATGTGGCTGGGTTGAGTGTTAGAGCTTAATAAAAGTCTATTTCCAGTGGCATGAGATATTCAGCTTACATTAAAAGAATGCATTCCAACTTGCACATATACATTAGACAAGTTACCTTGTCCTCCATTTAAAGATGTAACTGTACTGTTTGGTTGAGTACACAAGCTATGAAGGTATTGAATTGATTTTGAAATGTTATATCAGTGTGTAAATGAATAAAAAATATTATGACTGTTAAAATTTATAAAGTTAAATGTTTGTACAAGAAATACAATAAACGAAATGAGATTATATTTTATTATGAACATCCAGTACATTACAATAAATATGTTACTTATTTTGGTGGCCCGGCATGGCCTAGCACGTAAGGCGTGCGACTCGTAATCCGAGGGTCGCGGGTTCGCGCCCGCGTCGCGCTAAACATGCTCGCTCTCCCAGCCGTGGGGGTGTATAATGTGACGGTCAATCCCACTATTCGTTGGTAAAAGAGTAGCCCAAGAGTTGGCGGTGGGTGGTGATGACTAGCTGCCTTCCCTCTAGTCTTACACTGCTAAATTAGATAGCCCTCGAGTAGCTTTGTGCGAAATTCACAAACAAACAAACCAACATGACCTGGCATCCAAAACAAACTAGCCCATCTCTCTCTGACCATGGAATGATGTCAGGGCCAATAGACAGCTGAGTGAATCAGTATAGATCGTACAATTCGTATATTGCATAGTTTCGACATGATTTGGGGCAAGAGAAATGGCATACAATTCAGCAGTGAACACATAAACTTTAGAGGGGATTCCGTGTGCTGCTAACTGTAACAAACCATTGCAGAGTCTACAGAGTCACCTCATTTTGAACCATCTGTATATATGGGAATGGATGGATTGTTTGAAAAATGTTCAGCAAAGAAAGAGCGATATTTCGAATGAGGTGATTGAAAGATAGTCACGGTTGGGGATAGTAGTTAACCATGGTGGAAGAGGCCGATCTGTTGTTACTGCTATGCTATTCAAAGAGAGGGGGATAGTAATTAACCATGGTGGAAGAGGCCGATCTGTTGTTACTGCTATGATATTCAAAGAGAGGGGGATAGTAATTAACCATGGTGGAAGAGGCCGATCTGTTGTTACTGCTATGCTATTCAAAGAGAGGGGGATAGTAATTAACCATGGTGGAAGAGGCCGATCTGTTGTTACTGCTATGCTATTCAAAGAGAGATCCAGTTTTTCTGATTGTGCCCGGATACAAAGGCTAAAAGGAAAAATGGCAGATTTTCTTTTATAAAAAAAGTGTGGCCCACTGAGGATGGAAACCACAACCTCAAGTATGATGCTGTGGTAAAGAGCGAAGTTTGAAAGCGTACATTGAAAACAGCGAATATATAGAGGGGGTTCATGGGACTCCACATACAAACTTTGGACTGGAGAAGTACGAAAGGCCCCAGTTCAAAGCCGAAGCCTCTGATGGTGGATAGAATCCAGCAGTTTCAGTGCTGAGGTTCTGGAAGAACCATAGTCAAGTTTGGATCGGATAGAGCACGATAAATTTTAAGCATGAAGTATCGATCCGCCCCTCAAGAAGTGGAAGACAGGACACAGAGGATGTTCGGTACTCTTATGCATTTGACACAAAGTTGCTTGATATGAGAAATAAAGTTTAATTTACAGTCAAATATAAGACCTAAGAACTTTGCCTCAGGGCCTACAGGAAGTACAACATAATCAATACGAGGATCTGGATGAGTACCCCGTTGGTGGCAGAAATGTGCACAAACAGTTTTAGGGAGAGAAAGTTGAAAACCATTTGCCGTGGTCCACTTAAGTATATGATTGATTGCAGTTTATAGCCGCCGCTCAATAAACCTCATGTTTGATGACTGATATGAGATGTGAAAGTTACCAACGAAACGACCATTTGTAACTGCAGGAGGTAGCTGTTCACTGATGGTATTAATCTTTATAATGAAAAGTGTGACACTCAGAACACAGCCCTGAGGGACTCCAAGTTCCTGTGGGAAAAAACTGGAAAGTGTTGAGCCCACACTGACTTTTTTGTTTGTTTGTTTGGAAATTTCGCACAAAGCTACACGAGGGCTACCTGCGCTAGTCGTCCCTAATTTAGTAGTGTAAGACTAGAGGGAAAGCAGCTAGTCATCACCACCCACCGCCAACTCTTGGACTACTCTTTTACCAACGAATAGCGGAATTAACCGTTACTTTATAACGCCTCACGGCTGAAAGGGCGAGCATGTTTGGTGCGACGGGGATTCGAACCCGCAACCCTCAAATTACGAGTCAGCCGCCTTAACCCACCTGGCCATGCAGGGCCTTAGGTGTAATACTTCTTATAAGTTAGATTTGGTTGATACTAAGTACCAAAGAGTTTACATTACACCATGTTTCATAGATAACAGCTTACTTCATGGTTTACTGTATTAATAATATCATAACTCAATGTTATACCATTCGTAAAAATTAATTAGATATATTATACAATATTTCAAAGATTAGTACTTTTATCAACTTACATTTCAACGTTAACTGTTTACAAAATCTCATTGTTTAAATTTAAATGTTTATTAACATTCTATACACATTTTTATTTCAAGAGTTATTATTTTCTTAGTACCAAAGTTCAGCTTAAAACATTTATGTGCATTTGTTTAAAGTTAATTGTTTATAAACAATACTTTTGTTTGGAATTAAGCAAACAGCTACACAATGAGCTATCTGTGCTCTGTCCACCACGTGTATCAAAACTCGTATTTTAGCTGTGTGAGTCTGCAGACATACCACTGTGCCACTAGGGGGCTTTAATTAACAACGTATTTTAAGGCTCAATATTTTTGTAATACCATTTGTCTGGTGTTAAGTGTTTGAAGATGTGATGGGTTTATAACTGTATAGCTATTTTAATATTGATGTTTAAGTGGGATTTATATTTAGAAATCTACATAACTTATACTTTTAAATTTGTATTGGGAAATTTTTGCCTTGTCTCTAAAGTTGTAGAAGATTCTTGAGAGTAAAAATAAACACTATATATGTTGTACATAAACAGTGTTGTATCGTCAGTATTGATGTGCAGGCTGAAATTTCTAGAAATTCTCCTCACGCCTACAAATGTAACTATCGCGACGTGCCGAGAGACAGTATATATTGAGGCATCGTTAAGTATGTGAATGCCCTGCATGACTAATTATAACAATAAACATAGAAGGATGCCGTACATGTAAGCATATTTTTCAAAGTAATGATGTCTATAAAATAACAACATTTGAAGGAAACACGTCGAGAGACGTATTGTCCTGCGAGTAATATCAAAGTGTAGTATAAGCGAACATTTTTTTAAAGCAATAATGTTTATAGACAGAACAATATCTTGAGCAAATGTCGAGAAACGTGTCATAGTACAATTAACCTGTTGATGAATAACTGACCCAACCAATGATCAAGTAAATATAGAGGCATCAATTGGGACATTACTTCAGGAAAACACACCGAGGGACTTTAGTTATGTGTTTACATTAAACAAATAGACGCTCTTGGAGTTATAGGAGGTTATCGAAACTACAAACTAAAATCGAGGAAATGTCTCATGAATGTTGAGCTAAATAATCAGACGTCAGCGAGCTTGTAAGAAAACATACAAACTTAGATGTTGAACGTAAAGACCTCGATTAATGAGACGACGATATAATCTGACCATTCTTCTCGGAGGGTGAAGGAAATACTTTACTTGTATAGAGAAGAGGTCGTGTAGTCAGTTAAATCAACCAATCCCGTGTTAAAAGAGGATTAGTAATTAACTGGAGAACGTAGAAGTTCGTAAACAAAGTTTAACAGATTAACGGTGTCTCGACAAGAGTTTTTGTCACGAAACAAACTCAGAGCAATTGTAAACAGATAACCAGCTGTATCTCTGAGTAGGCTGATAATCACTCTTCTACTAATATAAAAGGACTTGGAAAATAAGTCGAGTTAGTTAGTCAGCTAAGTAATTCAGACAGCTCAGTATCTCAGTCAGAATGTCAACTAAAGATGTCTTCATACCCTTTGTAAGTATTAGTACTTCTTAACATCAGTCACCTGGTAATAACTAACTGTCTATAATAAACCTTAGCAAGTTAGACTGTATATATGTGTGTAGTGTTAACTGTTTGGAAGTATCAATAAAGTCTCGGGTTCGAGTCTTTTTTGTTTGTACTGTAAAGCCTTGAGTTAGTACCTATGAGCTCCGTTCGCTACGACATCCACACTTAAAAATAAATTTTGTACGTGACATATAGTAGTGTTAGTTGAAGGTCCAATGGCAAAACCGATTAACCCGCACGGTTTGCCTTCAGGTGTTTGTATTAAGCAAGAGACTCTGTGTATCATTATTCTGTGTATCATAAATTGTATAAACATTGACATTTAATTCTTAATAACTTCTAAATTTAAATTATCATTTAACTCAGTTTTAGTCTGTTTCAAATTCTAACACGTAATACAAATTAAACTTGAATTTGAGGTAGGCATATATTCACTCAGAACGACGTTTTGAGCTTGTACAAAACATACAGTGAATTTCTTGTCGAGGAACATGCATAAGTTATGAAGTGTGTCGCCCATCCCAAAAATATACCTACTTTGGGTCATGAGTTTAAATGCCTATATACTGTGATATATAAGTATAACCAATCATTATCTTCTGTTTAGGAAAGCCTTGAATTTTAGAACTCGTCAAGATTTAGAGTTATTCAAAGAATGAAAGTTGCTGAGTGGTGGCACCAGTGGCATAGTACAAATACAGCACGTTTAATGGGTCAGGGATTTGAACCTGTGACCTTCAGATTGCAAGTTGAGCACCCTACCCGTGCCAGGCAAGACATTGTTTTGCGATGTACTTAATGTGTGTATGTAACAAAGTTATGTTTTGGCTGATAACGTTTTTCTCAACATGATTTTCTATTGCGAATAATACAACCAGCTGTAAGACTAAGTCTAACAACTGTTCAATGAATCTTTAAAAATGGAATAGCAGACACTGCTGAAGTTTGGTAAACAGTCAATCAACCGGTGCTCTACTTACTGTTACTCACTAAAGTTAATGTTACAAGATGTAGGCTTAGCACTGTGTATTTCTATAATTATTTTAGGTCTATTAATAAGGACGTATAGTAGTTCTAATTCGGATCTTCCTTTTCAGTAGTATAAAAGATGAAACTTAATTTTTAGTTGCGTTGGACTTAACTACTTTATATATGTCAGTTTAGATCAAAAGTATTGTAATTTCTTCCTCAGATTTAATATCTTTAAAAAAAAGTCTACAAGTCACTTGTTGGAGTCGATGATAATTCTGAAAACAAAAAAAAGCTTTGAAATTCAAACTTCACCTCCAGGGTAGTAACAAGCATATATTCTACTTAAAACAAATATTGTGTGAATAATTTGGATATTACTGCATTTTATTTTATATTTTCATTATAAAGCCACTTTACTTAACTAAAATCAATTAATATATTACAGTTCATAATTTCTATTCTAATTAAGTTACATATTTAGTACATTTCTCTTGTTCCAAAGACGAATCTATAAGAAAGGACCAAAAAGTAGTAGTAGAGAATAACAGTTGTTGTACATTTATAAAAAACATGAAACTGTGGAATGCATTGCAAGATGTACACGAAAACAGTATATTGTTCTAACTACTAACCTCACAAGACTGTCATCTGTTCAGCATGGGAAGTCTCAATCTATTCCTTCAGTGGTTGGGTCTGAGGGTGCTGTATTATTATAAAACGACTGAAAGCCTTCATAGAAGTCTGACAAAAGAAACATACCATCATATCTCAGATGTGCTGTTTGTAAAAGAAGTAATCTCATTTCATTTCTCCAATAATTAAACTAGTTCATATTTAAGGTTTAAAACTTTGAATTAAGTAAGCATGTGATTAAACTTTCAGTGATAATTTATTTTTTCATAATAAAAACTATTTTTGTATTTGCAGGGGGGGGAATAAGGTGAATCAGGTGTATTTCTTTTGTTCTTCTTGTTAGAGAATTGTGATTCTTTAATGAATGATGATATGAGTCACAAATTGAAGCTAAAAAATTGTATATTTTCAAAAGCAATATAACATTTGTTATGCTGTCAACTAATACCACAAATAAAGAAAACATTAGTAACTAAGAAAAGTTTATTTGCAAATGATTGAATTTAAACAAATCAGAAAGAAATGTTTGAAAGTTGACACTTTCTGGTAAATGTAGAAGATAATATTTGCACTGAAAATAATTGTATATTTTTTCTATGTCCTCATTCAAAAAAAAAAAATCCAGGAAGTCTATAATATATTAGATCAAACACAGATCTTCAGGTTTGGTACTTCAATTTCTAACGGCAAATAGATCTACGTTTGAAACTAATATTTTAATAGAAAACAAAACTAAACAATATCTAAATCTACTATAACTATTGTTCTTGAATTCAAATTCTTTGTTATTTCACTGTTTATCTGTGATTTCTCCACATTGCTTAATTCTGTATTCAGGCTTGGTCATTTTGACTGACCTTGTGACCACCATGTAATTACAAAACTATACATATTATAACTATGTGTATCTTCACAAAACTTGGCAAACGTTTAGTAAAAAATTAAAAGTCTGTTGCACACACACACAAAATTTTTAATGAAGTATTTTTGCATAAAATTTGTCTCTAAATGTGTGGAACCAGACTGGTCAGAGAAGAAACTGATTTTCATGTTAAAAGTGAAAATACTTTTCTCATTTCATTTTCATAACATCTAGAACCTCCTAAACAAATATCACAAGTTTTTGTAGAAAACTTTGTATTTTTCCTTTTGCGTTTCATATTTGAACACAACCTATCACACAATCAGCAACATGGGATAGAATTAAAAGATGAAAGATATAAAATAAACCTAAATTAACCCTTTTTTTGTTCTAGAATAACATCATATTTTAACAGGTAATTACAGTACAGGCAAAGCTTACAGACACTTTAAATATATGTTTAAGTTCTATTGCTTTACAGATGCACTTAGTTCCCCTCCAAGTAATCCTAAAGCCAATTTACTACCACAGGAAAGTTTTGTGTGAAGAGATAGGGGTGTGAAAAAAAGGTGATGACATCCACACTTTGACTCACACATGTGCACAGGGTTAATTAGCATTTGCTTACTTTGCTGTCTCAAATTTAGATGACTAAGTGAAATGTTCAAACATACATGTTATGTCATTTACTGAAAGTATCTTTGAACAATTAATTTAACCACACAGTACTTCTATATAAATACAATTTATAAACTGAATTTTAGCTGGTTATTTATTAGATAATTCAATCAGTTTGTCCTTCATATTAAATGTTTGGTGGATATCATGTGTTATGTATTAGATTTAACCCACTTATGTTTAACATTGCAGTCATTGAGATGCCCTGCACAGCCATCAGGTTTGTTCAGAACTAGACGTACCCAACTTTGTACATGAGTAGTGTAGACAGGCCTTTTATCTGTTTTATTTATATAGCACTGTCTTTATATTTTATCAACTTTTTGTTAAACACAAAATACCACATCCAAAATAAATTTTTGAGGATGGTGTTTGGTATTTAAATTATATTTTTTTAAACTTAGAGATGTAGAGAGTTGAAAAGCAGTGAAAACTATGAAACCAGATCTTTAAAGTAATTTTGATTAAGTGTAAAAATTGGAGGAAAGAATGAAACAAGTTGTCATAAGAAATAATCCACAGAAAGTGAAATCTGACAGAAGCAAATGAACATCTGTAATTCCAGGAAAAATAACAGTCTTATAGAAGTGACCATAAAAAGGTGGACACATAACATTTTAAACTACAATATGGCGCACTTCTGGTACAGTGGTATTCATGCAGACCCACAATGCCAAGAACTGGGTTTTGATACTCGTGGTGGGCAGAGCACAAATAGCCCATTGTGTAGTTTTGTACTTAATTATAAACAAACAACTTACAACATGATTGAGGTCCTGATTATGTTCTTCTGATCATGTGGCTGGGTTGAGTGTTAGAGCTTAATAAAAGTCTATTTCCAGTGGCATGAGATATTCAGCTTACATTAAAAGAATGCATTCCAACTTGCATCGTATACATTAGACAAGTTACCTTGTCCTCCATTTAAAGATGTAACTGTACTGTTTGGTTGAGTACACAAGCTATGAAGGTATTGAATTGATTTTGAAATGTTATATCAGTGTGTAAATGAATAAAAATATTATAACTGTTAAAATTTATAAATTTAAATGTTTGTACAAGAAATACAAAAAACGAAATGAGATTATATTTTATTATGAACATCCAGTACATTACAATAAATATGTACATTAAAATAAATATTTTGATAACAATGATACACATTAAGTCTAATTTGTGTCCAATTTATTTTTCTTATGTGTTTAATAAAATTATTATGTTGAAAAGACTACTCTTTAAATCCAACAGAACTAAAGAAATAGAAATAAAGAAAACAAACCAGAAGCTGGAAGATATTGCAATATTTGTTTGACAAGATATTCATATGCAAGTCTACAATACCAAATTAACGTATGTGTAAACTAATGATACCTACCAGAAATTTGTAAGCTTCAATCAGACACCATTATGATGTGGTCGAAGTATATAACAAAAAACTGGCATTCTTCGAATAGAAACAAACCATTGAGTTTCCAGAGGATAGAGACTCTTACTAGGAATACATATACTTACAAACACCAGAACAAAAAGATTTGCCCAAACTAATGCCTTCACATAATAACTTATATTTTCAATAATTAATAACTATTTATTTAAACTAAAGCAATCCAGTATCAAATTAGATTTTATTCCACTGCCAACAAAATGTGAAATAAGAAACGTACAAAGAACATTACTATTAACAACTATAAAAATTCAATTACAAGTCCATAATGCATAATAATTTGTATTACAACATCAGCACACTGTCTGGTACAACATAAGGTATATAATGCACAATAATATTGCATATTAACCATATCATATTTGCCATATTCTGTAACAGTGAGATTATTTAACCCAATACCTGGACTCATCAGGACAGCTGAGACATCATAGTAGGAGTCTAGGTGTTATTTATATTACCAACTTGTTTGAACAACTGTTATAATGTGGTAACTTAGCTCATGGTGCTTATCTCTCAGAAAATTTGCAGGCATTAACATTAACTGTGCATCAATACCAAATAAAAGGAAGTGGTGAGTTAAAAAACTGTGACCAATGCGTAGCCTCGCCAAAACAACTTCCTCCCTTCAATCTTTACAAAAACAAGATGGCCAAAGAGCTGTAGAAGGCCTGATTTGAAAAAGCTTATTATTTTGTTGCTCACTGCAACTGATGTACAGTCGGGTTTTGACAACTGGACCATAGTCCATGTATGGAACAGGTACGGTGGTTATAGAGCCAGAGCAAGTTGTCATAAGAAATAATCCACAGAAAGTGAAATCTGACAGAAGCAAATGAACATCTGTAATTCCAGGAAAAATAACAGTCTTATAGAAGTGACCATAAAAAGGTGGACACATAACATTTTAAACTACAATATGGCGCACTTCTGGTACAGTGGTATTCATGCAGACCCACAATGCCAAGAACTGGGTTTTGATACTCGTGGTGGGCAGAGCACAAATAGCCCATTGTGTAGTTTTGTACTTAATTATAAACAAACAACTTACAACATGATTGAGGTCCTGATTATGTTCTTCTGATCATGTGGCTGGGTTGAGTGTTAGAGCTTAATAAAAGTCTATTTCCAGTGGCATGAGATATTCAGCTTACATTAAAAGAATGCATTCCAACTTGCACGTATACATTAGACAAGTTACCTTGTCCTCCATTTAAAGATGTAACTGTACTGTTTGGTTGAGTACACAAGCTATGAAGGTATTGAATTGATTTTGAAATGTTATATCAGTGTGTAAATGAATAAAAAATATTATAACTGTTAAAATTTATAAATTTAAATGTTTGTACAAGAAATACAAAAAACGAAATGAGATTATATTTTATTATGAACATCCAGTACATTACAATAAATATGTACATTAAAATAAATATTTTGATAACAATGATACACATTAAGTCTAATTTGTGTCCAATTTATTTTTCTTATGTGTTTAATAAAATTATTATGTTGAAAAGACTACTCTTTAAATCCAACAGAACTAAAGAAATAGAAATAAAGAAAACAAACCAGAAGCTGGAAGATATTGCAATATTTGTTTGACAAGATATTCATATGCAAGTCTACAATACCAAATTAACGTATGTGTAAACTAATGATACCTACCAGAAATTTGTAAGCTTCAATCAGACACCATTATGATGTGGTCGAAGTATATAACAAAAAACTGGCATTCTTCGAATAGAAACAAACCATTGAGTTTCCAGAGGATAGAGACTCTTACTAGGAATACATATACTTACAAACACCAGAACAAAAAGATTTGCCCAAACTAATGCCTTCACATAATAACTTATATTTTCAATAATTAATAACTATTTATTTAAACTAAAGCAATCCAGTATCAAATTAGGATTTTATTCCACTGCCAACAAAATGTGAAATAAGAAACGTACAAAGAACATTACTATTAACAACTATAAAAATTCAATTACAAGTCCATAATGCATAATAATTTGTATTACAACATCAGCACACTGTCTGGTACAACATAAGGTATATAATGCACAATAATATTGCATATTAACCATATCATATTTGCCATATTCTGTAACAGTGAGATTATTTAACCCAATACCTGGACTCATCAGGACAGCTGAGACATCATAGTAGGAGTCTAGGTGTTATTTATATTACCAACTTGTTTGAACAACTGTTATAATGTGGTAACTTAGCTCATGGTGCTTATCTCTCAGAAAATTTGCAGGCATTAACATTAACTGTGCATCAATACCAAATAAAAGGAAGTGGTGAGTTAAAAAACTGTGACCAATGCGTAGCCTCGCCAAAACAACTTCCTCCCTTCAATCTTTACAAAAACAAGATGACCAAAGAGCTGTAGAAGGCCTGATTTGAAAAAGCTTATTATTTTGTTGCTCACTGCAACTGATGTACAGTCGGGTTTTGACAACTGGACCATAGTCCATGTATGGAACAGGTACGGTGGTTATAGAGCCAGAGCATATAGACTTTGCTGCTCTGTAGGCTAACTCAATCCCACGAATACCAACATGACCTGGCATCCAAAACAAACTAGCCCATCTCTCTCTGACCATGGAATGATGTCAGGGCCAATAGACAGCTGAGTGAATCAGTATAGATCGTACAATTCGTATATTGCATAGTTTCGACATGATTTGGGGCAAGAGAAATGGCATACAATTCAGCAGTGAACACAGAAACTGTAGAGGGGATTCTGTGTGCTACAACCACACTGTACCAAACCATGGCAGAGTCTACAGAGTCACCTCATTTTGAACCATCTGTATATATGGGAATGGATGGATTGTTTGAAAAATGTTCAGCAAAGAAAGAGCGATATTTCGAATGAGGTGATTGAAAGATGTGTCACAGTTGGGGATAGTAATTAACCATGGTGGAAGAGGCCGATCTGTTGTTACTGCTATGCTATTCAAAGAGAGGGGGATAGTAATTAACCATGGTGGAAGAGGCCGATCTGTTGTTACTGCTATGCTATTCAAGAAGAGATCCAATTTTTCTGATTGTGCCCGGATACAAAGGCTAAAAGGAAAAATGGCAGATTTTCTTTTATAAAAAAAGAGTGGCCCACTGAGGATGGAAACCACAACCTCAAGTATGATGCTGTGGTAAAGAGCGAAGTTTGAAAGCGTACATTGAAAACAGCGAATATATAGAGGGGGTTCATGGGACTCCACATACAAACTATGGACTGGAGAAGTACGAAAGGCCCCAGTTCAAAGCCGAAGCCTCTGATGGTGGATAGAATCCAGTAGTTTCAGTGCTGAGGTTCTGTAATAACCATAGTCAAGTTTGGATCGGATAAGGCACGATAAATTTTAAGCATGAAGTATCGATCCGCCCCCGAAGAAGTGGAAGACAGGACACAGAGGATGTTCGGTACTCTTATGCATTTGACACAAAGTTGCTTGATATGAGAAATAAAGTTTAATTTACAGTCAAATATAAGACCTAAGAACTTTGCCTCAGGGACTACAGGAAGTACAACATAATCAATACGAGGATCTGGATGAGTACCCCGTTGGTGGCAGAAATGTGCACAAACAGTTTTAGGGAGAGAAAGTTGAAAACCATTTGCCGTGGTCCACTTAAGTATATGATTGATTGCAGTTTATAGCTGCCGCTCAATAAACCTCATGTTTGATGACTGATATGAGATGTGAAAGTCACCAACGAAAGACCATTTGTAACTGCAGGAGGTAGCTGTTCACTGATGGTATTAATCTTTATAATGTAAAGTGTGACACTCAGAACACAGTCCTGAGGGACTCCAGTTCCTGTGGGAAAAAACTGGAAAGTGTTGAGCCCACACTGACCTGGAATCGGCAGTTCATTAAAAATGCTTAATAAAAAGTGGCAAATTGCCACACAATCCGTATGAGTAAAGGTCTCGCAAGATGCCATATCTCCATGTTGTATCATAAGCTTTTTTTAAATAAAAAATAGAAACAAGATGTCGCTTCAAAAAAGGCTTCTCTCACTGATGCTTTAATGCGAATTAAGTGGTCTATTGTGGAGCGTTGTCTTTGGAACCCACACAGAGTGGGTGAGAGAAGGTTGTTTGATTCAAGGAACCAAACAAGACGAGCATTAGTCATCCTCTCTAAGGTCTTACTGAGACAACTCGTCAAAGCAATGTGACGGTAATTCGAAGGAATCTTTGGATCCTTCCCAGGTTTAAGAATGGGGAGTACAACAGTTTGGCACCAATCATCAGGAAAGACATTCTCCTGCTATATCCGGTTAAAGAATAGTAAGAGAGGCAAAAAAAAGATGGTGTAGAATCTCATAATGTATATCATCAGGTCAAACTGATGTACTGCCAGACCGATGAAGCACAAATTTGAGTACCACCAGTGTAAGACGGCAATTGTAGTCATGGGGATTATCAGTTGAAAAAGAAAGAGGCAGATGTTCAACACGTGTTTTAATAGCTAAGAAGGAAAGGGATGTGTGTGAAGAGCTAGATACATGAGAGAATCATTCATTAAGAGTATTAGCAATGTTCTGAGCATCAGCAACTTCATGGATATTGAATATTAAGCTAGAGAGGGTGACAGCAGTATATTGTCCACTCACCTTCCGGATCTTGTCCCATATGACTTTTGAACTGGTGGTTGAAGAAATGCTGGAGGTGTATTTAATCCAAGATTCCTTCTAGCTTTGACGTCTAACTCGCCAAGCCTATGCAAAGGCTTGCTGAAATGCAATGGAGTTTGAAAGCGTGGGATATCTATGAAATTTATCCCAAGCACGTTTCTGAGCTTTTCGTATTATAGAACAAGCAAAATTCCACCAAGGGCGGGGATGCCGTGGGAAAGATGTTGATGTTTTAGAGATGCACTGAGCAACTGCTTGAACAATACAGTTGGTTACTGCTGCTACACAATCACCTATCGATGATTTACATAAGATGACAGGATCAAGTTCCGAGAGAGCAGTGAAGGAGGGCCAGTTGGCCTGGCACAACTTCCACTGAGGCAAACGGGTCAGGTGGCACTGATCACGGCCAATCTCTTAATACAATAGGAAAATGATCAATACACCGTGGATTGATATCAACCTCCCAAGAAAAGCAAGTGAAAAGTGAAAGGTAGCAGATAGAAAGATCTATAGCAGTAAATGACTGACTGGGTGCATGAAAATAAGTGTAAGAGCCAGTACTGAAGAGAGACGTTGTGATTCAGGAGCACATGCTCTATAGCACGACCCTTCACATCAATACTAGAACCACCCCAGAGGGTATTATGCCCATTAAGATTTCCCAAAATTAAAAATGGAGTTGGCACATGCTCAATGAAGGCATCAAGGTTTGAGGGATGATAACTTTGTCCAGGGGTAAGGTACAGAGAGGAATAGTGATGGTATGACCCAAGGAGATATGGATAGCTACAAACTCTAAGGGCGTATTCAATGACAAGGACCCGGTGGGCACATGCTGATCAACCAGCAGTGTTACTCCCCCACGTCCTTGTCCTACACGTGACCTATCATTTTGGTATAAGGAGTATTGTCGAATTGTGACTGTATTGGTATGTTTTAAAAATGTTTTCTGTAAAGAAAGACGTGGGATGATAAAAGTCAATCAAATCCTTGATGTCATTCACATTTGATTGAAAACCTCAATAGTTCCATCGGATTAGTGTGGCCATTTTTTTATTTATTTTGGAGGAAGACCTTCTGCTTGCGACCGCACTTTTTTTTTCTTTACTGGATGTGGGTCAGTCACTCTCTAGTGATCCTTCTCTAGATCAGGTGGGCAGGTCGATGTTTGTAGACATACGTTCTCGTGATTGAGAACGTGAACGAATGGTTTGTTTAATTTTTAGGGTGTTAAGAGAGGAAGACCCCATGGAAACACCTGGGCTTTAACAAGATGAAGTTGGGCAATAACTGGCAGATGTGGTAGGGACAGAGATAAAAGTAGATACTGATTCATTAACTCTGTTGATTTTGGAGGGTGCTACATTAAGATGCACTGTTAAGGATTCTGTAGGAGGCACAGAAAGGTCTGTTTGGACTCTTACTGTAGTAATGGAATAGATTACATCAGCATAAGTCCAAGATGGAAGTGGGAATAGTAATTTCCGAGCCTCTGGGTAAGTAATATTGTGAACAGTCTTTAGACGTTGTACTTCTTTCTCTTCTACCCATTTAGGGCAAGAAGTAAAATAGGAAGGATGTGGACCATTACAGTTAACACAATGTGATTCAAGTTGGGATTCAAAAGGATCATGGTCTTTACCAGCACAACAGACACATGTCAAGGAACCATGGCAAGATGTTTGAGTGACCAAATCGTTAACAATGGAAACATCTAACAGGATTGAGAATATAAGGCCGTATCTTACAGTTCAGATATCCTGCCTTGATTGTGGTGGGAGGACGCGATGTTGTAAACATTAATCAGTTAGAACATTTGTCAGCTCCATAATTCCGTCTCTACGAGTAAAAAATTCGGAGCACGGCTGTAATACCTTGGCTGGTGAAACTTACGAGGATCTCTGACTCTGGAATGGTTTTTAAATCCCTCTCAACTATAACTCCTCTGGAAGAATTCAAAGTAGAATGAGGAGTAACCTCAATGGGTATATCCACATGGCCTTTGATTTCAAGAGGAATTTGAAATGTTGTGATGAAGATGTTTCCACTAAAATGTCCCCAGACATTAATTTTTTTACCGATTTAGGAGAGCCAGCAAGCCCTTCTGAATAAAAAAATGAAGACATCTGCCCAAAGGAATTTCAGTTAAAGAATGTATAATTAAAAATATCGGGACAGCTTCAAGCTGTGAGTTTGACTGTACAGAGTCATAAATGTGCGATTGTTTGCCAGTAGACGGATTTTTCTCTATGCTGTCATATTTGTTTATTTTTTTTATTTGAGGGGTATCCATAATAAAAAAAATATATTTCAGTGCTCACTGTCCCCACCCACCATTAGGGGACGCACTACAATGTCATGCAAGGACATTGCAGCAACGCCATGGTTTCGTGAGCACTATACCCAAACACCAGCATCAGACACAATGTCCACAACACCCGTTGAGAACTTCCAACACTGGTACTTAGTTGACTCTAGCCCAAGTGGACCAGCCGATTAACCCAAGAAGGGCCACCCAAAGGCCGCCCGTCTACAGGAATTCAAGGCCAAAGTGGTGTGTTAGGGTTGGACTCCTCAACCACCAGGATCCTCTCCTCCCCTTCACGGGTCACCACACATGGCAAACACGCAGGTGAATGTTTAGATCCCAGAGGAGGTAAATTGAAAGTACAGAACCTTCTCTGGGAGGTCTCCTCACCACGTACAGAAATCCACATCAAGGAGTGTTGGAGAAAAGACTTGGATGATACCTGGGATGGTGAAATTGTCCTATGAGGAGAGACTAAAATCTCTAAACATATTTCCTCTGGAGAGAAGAAGGATCAGAGACGATTTCATTGAAGTGTTTAAGATTATTTGGGATGTTGATAATACAGATCCAAACTTTGTGTTCAGCAGTGAAAATCATAGAACAAGGGGACATATAATCAAATTTTGGCAGAGAAGGAGTCATCTGCAATTTAGACAGTATCATTTTTTTAAATAGGGTGATTGGCTTTTGAAATGAGCTGCCTTCAATATCGTTACGTCATAGAGTTAAGCGAAAAGAAGGCCAACCTAGACTGGGTTTCACATATTATTTTAATGCATTGAAAACGTTTATTAAAAAGAAAAATATATCACTAATGAAACTGGCCCTGAATTTTTTAGATGTTTTCTCGAAAACATTTATTTCTTTTAATGCGTTTTAACCCAGGAAAAATGACCCAGATATTTAACCTTCGAAGCTGAAAAAGTAGAAGTGAATTAACTGTGAATTTATTTAAGAAATAAAAAATAACTTTATTAAACGAGTGCTTATTTCAAACATAAAATATCTTTTAAATGAAAAACATTTTAATTTCCAGTTAAAAGGGGACCTTTGTTACCAGAGCATCCGAACATATAAGCTTGTTAGTTTTTTAATTTTGCGCAAAGCTAATTTAGTAGTGTAAGACTAGAGGAAAGGCAACTAGTCATCACCGCCAACTCTGGGACTACTCTTTTACCAATGAATAGTGGGATTGCCTGTCACAATATAACGCCCGCACGGCTGAAAGGGTGAACAGGTTTGGTGTGGCGGTGATTCGAACCCGCGACCCTCGAAACGTAACCATGCCAGGCCTCCTTTAAATACGAAGAACATTTCAGGTTATAACAGTATTGTGATATGTCGGATCGAACTGAATTAAGAGTGATGGGATAGTTCCGCATGACAATAAGAGATTAAGGAATGATACCGAGTAACTACGAGTAACAAAGTAGTGCCGATGATTTAAAGACAATGTACACAAAGTAAAACATGAAACAAATAAATTTTATTGAAACACTAAACAGAAATACAGAATATATACTTAATTTGTACGCTGGATTGTCCATTTTAGTTAAATACCCTGTCAAGCTATTTTCTCTTCAAGATGGTGTGCTAGTCTGTTTAAATCAATGTTATCTTCTCTACAAGACAACGTGACTAACGTTACCCCTGTAATGGTCATTCTAATTAGGTAAGGTTGTAACCTCAAACCTCCACGCGTTGTGATACTGAAGGACATTGTTGCATGATGTTCAGTATTATAGCAATATCATATCCAGGACAGAACAAACGATATTCCTTTATAAATGTTTGTTTTTGAATTTCGCACAAAGCTACTCGAGGGCTATCTGTGCTAGCCGTCCCTAATTTAGCAGTATAAGACTAGAGGGAAGGCAGCTAGTCATCACTACCGACTGCCAACTCTTGGGCTACTCTTTTACCAATGAATAGTGGGATTGACCGTAACTTTATAACACCCCCACGGTTGATTGGGGCAAACATGTTTGGTGTGACTTAAAGTATCCAATAAATATTTTTAAAATTTATTTATTGCCTTAAACTTAATTAAAAAACCGAAAAACAGTTTTGTAGTCATTTTCTGTAACTTTGAGGATAAATTCACAATATGTAATTTTCACGTTAGCTCAATCTAGAAGTATTAATTTTCATATACTTGAGTCTAGTAGATATACTATGTCTGTTGAAAACGTGAGAAAATAGTTCTTTGGCGTGGGCTTAGTAGACAAGTAAAACGACCTGCCTTTTCTAACTCTGAATTACTTCCCAGAGGTAATAGAGCCAGTCATCTTTACCCTAAGTGTGAGCTCGAACAGATGTATCGATATACTTTTTCGGTGTGTTGTTCTAAAATAGAAATTTAATTTACTTTAGAAAGCCAAAAGTGCAAATCTACCTATAAAAACTACCACAGTGTGGCATGAGTTTAATAATATGTAAAGGGTATAAACAATCTATAAGCCTTCGACACAATACAGTACTTTCTACAAATGTCCGTCAATGGGACAGCGATAAGGCTACGCTAAAGTCCAGGAGTCGAGTCTTTGCTGTGGACAAAGCAAATACGAAACAACTACTGGCAAAAGTTAGGCTGTTTGACACTATTTTAAAATATTTAATTTCTTATTTTAAGATATAAAGTAATTTGATTTTGTGCTTCGCATGAGCAAAGCTATTCAAGGGCTATCTGCGCTAGCCGTCCCTAATTTAGCAGTGTAAGACTAGAGGAAAGACAGCTAGTCATCACCGCCAACTGTTGGGCTATTCTTTTACCAACGAATAGTGGGATTGACCGTCACATTATAACGCCCCACGGCTGAAAGGGCGAGCATATTTGGTGAGACCGGGATTCGAACCCGCGACCCTCGGATTACGAATCGAACGCCTCAACACGCTTGGCCATGCCGGGCCCTCTACTGAAATAGAATACTAGTATACTCGTATTAAGTAAAGTAAAATAAACAGTAATTTGTACAAACAAAATATAATTATGCTTGCTTCATAAATTCCTTTATTTATTCTTTGTGTTTGCGATATGCAATATACAGTTACATTTATTATTTTTTCGGTGCTGTTTTTCACATTTAGTTTTCAATACCGTTAGTGATACAAAATACCAAAATATGCATTCACAAATAGCGTATTGAAACCAAATTTCGACTCTTTTCTTGAAAACTCAGTTGTCCAGTGTAGCGATTTTGGAAATAAATGGAACTCGGCTTGTAAAGGAATTAATGCAAAATCAGAAGATCTATCTGGATTTGTTCTTCCGATTCGAGGAATAAATGGCGCACGGCCTATCCGAGGTGTGAAAAGGCTCTTTGACCCAGTCTACGTCACCACCATCTAAAGTTTTGTGGCTGACATAGGGAGTTGGAATAATTCGTCGAACAATATTTTGAATATCTCCATCTTCAACTGCAAAGCTGTCAAGCCAATCTGTTTGAACGTCCCCGCCATGTTCTTGGAGCATGGACCTCTTCTTTCGGCCAATTCTTGGAGTAAAAACGTGTAAAAAAGAGCTTAGGATCATTTGCCTTTTCAGAACTTTTAAGCACAAAATCTTCGACCATGAGATAGGAATATGGCAAGAAATCAAAAACTGGGGATCGCCCTTTTCGGAGAAAAAACGCCCTTTCGTCACCAGTTGGTTTGAAACTACGACCTTGTCGTAACACTGAGATGGAATCGTCCTTCTTACTTTTGTCATTAGCAACATAACCTGAAAAATATGTGAACATTAAAGTGATTATAAATTATTAAAACAGACAACATGAAACTGGTTGATATAAAAATAGATGTGTTCAAAATGTGAAAAGTTGAAAAACACGCAAGTTTTGGAGCAAATGTAACCATTTTAGTAATTAATCTAGAAATACATTTTTTCGTATAATAAGGTATTTTGTAGTTTCCAATGTTGGTCCAGTTTTATATAAATTTTAAAGTTAAATTTTTTTAACAGTATCATGCTATTCGTATTGCTTACCTCGATCAGCAAATATATATGTCCTTTCTTATGCATCAAATCAAATTGACTTTAAATTAACTCATTGAAGAAATAGAAACCACTATAAACTTTTATCATAAAACAATCTTTCAAATCGAATTTCGGCCCAAGATGGCGTGATGGTTAGGGTACTTAATTGCAATTTGTATGTCGTGGGTCAGCCCCATTATTCGAGAATAAAGAATAACTCAAGAGTTGGTGGGTGGTAGTACTGACTAACTTCTTCCTTCTAGTCTATTACTGTAAATTAGGGACAATCACTGCGGATAGTTTGTTTTTGAATTTCGCGTAAAGCTACACGAGGGCTCTCTTCGCTCGCCGTCCCTAATCTAGCAGTGTAAGACTAGAAGGAAGACAGCTAGTCATCACCACCAACCGCTAACTCTTGTGCTACTCTTTAGAAAATAATAGTGGAATTGACGGTCACATAATAACGCCTCCACGGCTGAAAGGGCAAGCATGTTTGGTGCGACAGGAATTGAACTTACGACCCTCAGATTACAAGTTAAATAAAATCTTCTTTCTTTAAAATTGAAGTTTAAACATAAAAGTATTACAAAACTGCTTAATAATTGAACGTAATTTCACTTTAAAAATTTAACGTGGGATCATGTACTTTAAACTTTAAATTAAAGACAGCATTATCAAGGAATCAAAAGTAGGTGATGCTTTAAGATATGGAACAAAAGTAAATGGGTTTACATTTAAATTGTTAATACGTAATATCTTCCTTTTACTTATAATATACTTTGATTAATATAAAAGAGAGACAGTGACGGCAAGTTGGCCAGCTCGTTAATAACTTTTACAGATTGTATCTTTAGGTTTCCTAATACACAATATACAAGAAAAGAAAGTGAAAATAATACACGTTTAACAGCTGATACGTCAAGACTATTATAGCAAAATCATACCCATAGAGGTCCAGTAAAAGGATGTTATAAGGCAGATCGCAAGCTGGAAATTCTGAACGATGAACATGATCGGCTGGATGTGAAAAGAAGTTGTGTCCAAGAACGAAATGTGGTCTCTGAAGAACTTGGTATCTACTTATAGTAGTCCATAGACACAACAAAACCATCGTAAGCCGAAATATCTACTCTCACAATTACTGAAATATTCACAGAGTATCCATGGTTATTGGTTGACGTCAGAGGATAAATCTTCATCATGCCAGGAATTCAAATAATTTATGAATATATATGTATATATGTCTTTATTCCCTGTATCACTGAAATAAACCAAAGAAAATGAAATTCTAGGTTTCGTTGCTATATGATAATTACATCATTTTAGAGATTCAAAAGGTTTTGATATGTTTGTTCTCAGCAGGGTGTCTCTAAATCAGAGCAAAATAAATTGACAAAATTTGCAGAAAACAAATCTCACTATTATAGGATTTGTTTCTTTTACCTTAAATAATGCTTTATGTGTTCAACACTAGTTAAACTACTAAAGTGGATTGGTTTCTTACTGAGAAAGTTTAATAAACTTTACAAGGCAAATATAACTCTGCTGCTTCTAACCATCCGTTTGAATATTTGTACCCTTGGGTGGCCAATAGAAAGCCAAAGAAATTTTTATTTTGTGAAGAAATTTGTTAGGGACACCGAATTGACATGTTCGAAGAATTTTTTTTTCTTTTTGAAATAATGAAAGTGGTCCCATGTCTTGCACGGTAAATAAGTTCTATTGCAAAGGGTAAATAATTAGTAATGTGGGTTATAACAACCGGTAATATTGACTTTGGCCAAAGCGTGTGCGGTGACTTGACTAAAGAAAGCCATCTAATGATATATCATAACTAAATATCAATGTATGTCATGAGGTAAAAATACACTTGTATGTTACAGGCTTTATTTACATAACTTTATTTTCATATTCTGCCTTGCTGGAGTACCAGTCCATTAGACGGATGGAATAAAAATCCATTGTTTTGTTTTAATTTCTCGCAAAACTACACGAGGGCTACCTGCGCTAGTCGTCCCTAATTTAGCAGTGTAAGACTAGAGGGAAGGCAGCTAGTCATCACCACCCACCGCCAAGTCTTGGACTACTCTTTTACCAACGAATAGCGGAATTAACCGTCACTTTATAACGCCCCACGGCTGAAAGGGCGAGCATGTTTGGTGCGACGGGGATTCGAACCCGCAACCCTCAGATTACGAGTCAGCCGCCTTAACCCACCTGGCCATGCAGGGCCTTAGGTGTAATACTTCTTATAAGTTAGATTTGGTTGATACTAAGTACCAAAGAGTTTACATTACACCATGTTTCATAGATAACAGCTTACTTCATGGTTTACTGTATTAATAATATCATAACTCAATGTTATACCATTCGTAAAAAATTAATTAGATATATTATACAATATTTCAAGGATTAGTACTTTTATCAACTTACATTTCAACGTTAAGTGTTTACAAAATCTCATTGTTTAAATTTAAATGTTTATTAACATTCTATACACATTTTTATTTCAAGAGTTATTATTTTCTTAGTACCAAAGTTCAGCTTTAAACATTTATGTGCATTTGTTTAAAGTTAATTGTTTATAAACAATACTTTTGTTTGGAATTAAGCAAACAGCTACACAATGAGCTATCTGATCTCTGCCCACCACGTGTATCAAAACTCGTATTTTAGCTGTGTGAGTCTGCAGACATACCACTGTGCCACAAAGAGGGCTTTAATTAACAACGTATTTTAAGGCTCAATATTTTTGTAATACCATTTGTCTGGTGTTAAGTGTTTAAAGATGTGATGGGTTTATAACTGTATAGCTATTTTAATATTGATGTTTAAGTTGGATTTATATTTAGAAATGTACATAACTTATACTTTTAAATTTGTATTGCGAAATTTTTGCCTTGTCACTAAAGTTGTAGAAGATTCTTGAGAGTAAAAATAAACACTATATATGTTGTACATAAACAGTGTTGTATCGTCAGTATTGTTGTGCAGGCTGAAATTTCTAGAAATTCTCCTCACGCCTACAAATGTAACTAACGCGACGTGCCGAGAGACAGTATATATTGAGGCATCGTTAAGTATGTGAATGCCCTGCATGACTAACTATAACAATAAACATAGAAGGATGCCGTACATTTAAGCATATTTTTCAAAGTAATGATGTCTAGAAATAACAACATTTGAAGGAAACACGTCGAGAGACGTATTGTCCTGCGAGTAATATCAAAGTGTAGTATAAGCGAACATTTTTTTAAAGCAATAATGTTTATAGACAGAACAATATCTTGAGCAAATGTCGAGAAACGTGTCATAGTACAATTAACCTGTTGATGAATAACTGACCCAACCAATGATCAAGTAAATATAGAGGCATCACTTGGGACATTACTTCAGAAAAGCACACCGAGGGACTTTAGTTATGTGTTTACATTAAACAAATAGACGCTCTTGGAGTTATAGGAGGTTATCGAAACTACAAACTAAAATCGAGGAAATGTCTCATGAATGTTGAGCTAAATAATCAGACGTCAGCGAGCTTGTAAGAAAACATACAAACTTAGATGTTGAAGTTAAAGACCTCGATTAATGAGACGACGATATAATCTGACCATTCTTTTCGGATGGTGAAGGAAATACTTTACTTGTATAGAGAAGAGGTCGTGTAGTCAGTTAAATCAACCAATCCCGTGTTAAAAAGAGGATTAGTAATTAACTGGAGAACGTAGAAGTTCGTAAACAAAGTTTAACAGATTAACGGTGTCTCGATAAGAGTTTTTGTCACGAAACAAACTCAGAGCAATTGTAAACAGATAACCAGCTGTATCTCTGAGTAGGCTGATAATCACTCTTCTACTAATATAAAAGGACTTGGAAAATAAGTCCAGTTTGTTAGTCAGATAAGTAATTCAGACAGCTCAGTATCTCAGTCAGAATGTCAACTAAAGATGTCTTCATACCCTTTGTAAGTATTAGTACTTCTTAACATCAGTCACCTGGTAATAACTAACTGTCTATAATAAACCTTAGCAAGTTAGACTGTATATATGTGTGTAGTGTTAACTGTTTTGAAGTATCAATAAAGTCTCGGGTTCGAGTCTCTTTGTTTGAACTGTAAAGCCTTGAGTTAGTACCTATGAGCTCCGTTCGCTACGACATCCACACTTAAAAATAAATTTTGTACTTGACATCTAGTAGTGTTAGTTGAAGGTCCAATGGCAAAACCGATTAACCCGCACGGTTTGCCTTCAGGTGTTTGTATTAAGCAAGAAACTCTGTGTATCATTATTCTGTGTATCATAAATTGTATAAACATTGACATTTAATTCTTAATAACTTCTAAATTTAAATTATCATTTAACTCAGTTTTAGTCTATTTCAAATTCTAACACGTAATACAAATTAAACTTGAATTTGAGGTAGGCATATATTCACTCAGAACGACGTTTTGAGCTTGTACAAAAACATACAGTGAATTTCTTGTCGAGGAACATGCATAAGTTATGAAGTGTGTCGCCCATCCCAAAATATACCTACTTTGGGTCATGAGTTTAAATGCCTATATACTGTGATATATAAGTATAACCAATCATTATCTTCTGTTTGGGAAAGCCTTGAATTTTAGAACTCGTCAAGATTTAGAGTTATTCAAAGAATGAAAGTTGCTGAGTGGTGGCACCAGTGGCATAGTACAAATACAGCACGTTTAATGGGTCAGGGATTTGAACCTGTGACCTTCAGATTGCAAGTTGAGCACCCTACCCGTGCCAGGCAAGACATTGTTTTGCGATGTACTTAATGTGTGTATGTAACAAAGTTATGTTTTGGCTGATAACCTTTTTCTCAACATGATTTTCTATTGCGAATAATACAACCAGCTGTAAGACTAAGTCTAACAACTGTTCAATGAATCTTTAAAAATGGAATAGCAGACACTGCTGAAGTTTGGTAAACAGTCAATCAACCAGTGCTCTACTTACTGTTACTCACTATAGTTAATGTTACAAGATGTAGGCTTAGCACTGTGTATTTCTATAATTATTTTAGGTTTAATAATAAGGACGTATAGTAGTTCTAATTCGGATCTTCCTTTTCAGTATTATAAAAGATGAAACTTAATTTTTAGTTGCGTTGGACTTAACTACTTTATATGTCAGTTTATATCAAAAGTATTGTAATTTCTTCCTCAGATTTAATATCTTTAAAAAAAGTCTACAAGTCACTTGTTGGAGTCGATGATAAAAAAACAAAAAAAGCTTTGAAATTCAAACTTCACCTCCAGGGTAGTAACAAGCATATATTCTACTTAAAACAAATATTGTGTGAATAATTTGATATTACTGCATTTTATTTTATATTTTCATTATAAAGCCACTTTACTTAACTAAAATCAATTAATATATTACAGTTCATAATTTCTATTCTGATTAAGTTACATTTTTAGTACATTTCTCTTGTTCCAAAGACGAATCTATAAGAAAGGACCAAAAGTAGTAGTAGAGAATAACAGTTGTTGTACATTTATAAAAAACATGAAACTGTGGAATGCATTGCAAGATGTACACGAAAACAGTATATTGTTCTAACTACTAACCTCACAAGACTGTCATCTGTTCAGCATGGGAAGTCTCAATCTATTCCTTCAGTGGTTGGGTCTGAGGGTGCTGTATTATTATAAAACGACTGAAAGCCTTCATAGAAGTCTGACAAAAGAAACATACCATCATATCTCAGAATCCGATGTGCTGTTTGTAAAAGAAGTAATCTCATTTAATTTCTCCAATAATTAAACTAGTTCATATTTAAGGTTTAAAACTTTGAATTAAGCAAGCATGTGATTAAACTTTCAGTGATAAGTTATTTTTCATGATAAAACTATTTTTGTATTTGCAGGGGAATAAGGTGAATCAGGTGTATTTCTTTTGTTCTTCTTGTTAGAGAATTGTGATTCTTTGATGAATGATGATATGAGTCACAAATGGAAGCTAAAAAATTGTATATTTTCAAAAGCAATATAACATTTGTTATGCTGTCTGTCAACTAATATCACAAATAAAGAAAACATTAGTAACTAAGAAAAGTTTATTTGCAAATGATTGAATTTAAACAAATCAGAAAGAAATGTTTGAAAGTTGACACTTTCTGGTAAATGTAGAAGATAATATTTGCACTGAAAATAATTGTATATTTTTTCTATGTCCTCATTCAAAAAAAAATCCAGGAAGTCTATAATATATTAGATCAAACACAGATCTTCAGGTTTGGTACTTCAATTTCTAACGGCAAATAGATCTACGTTTGAAACTAATATTTTAATAGAAAACAAAACTAACCAATATCTAAATCTACTATAACTATTGTTCTTGAATTCAAATTCTTTGTTATTTCACTGTTTATCTGTGTTTCTCCCCATTGCTTAATTCTGTATACAGGCTTGGTCATTTTGACTGACCTTGTGACCACCATGTAATTACAAAACTATACATATTATAACTATGTGTATCTTCACAAAACTTGGCAAACTTTTAGTAAAAATTAAAAGTCTGTTGCACACACACAAAAATTTTTTAATGAAGTATTTTTGCATAAAATTTGTCTCTAAATGTGTGGAACCAGACTGGTCAGAGAAGAAACTGATTTTCATGTCAAAAGTGAAAATACTTTTCTCATTTCATTTTCATAACATCTAGAACCTCCTAAACAAATATCACAAGTTTTGTAGAAAATTTTGTATTTTTCTTTTGTGTTTCATATTTGAACACAACCTATCACACAATCAGCAACATGGGATAGAATTAAAAGATGAAAGATATAAAATAAACCTAAATTAACCCTTTTTTGTTCTAGAATAACATCATATTTTAACAGGTAATTACAGTACAGGCAAAGCTTACAGACACTTTAAATATATGTTTAAGTTCTATTGCTTTACAGATGCACTTAGTTCCCCAAGTAATCCTAAAGCCAATTTACTACCACAGGAAAGTTTTGTGTGAAGAGATAGAGGTGTGAAAAAAGGTGATGACATCCACACTTTGACTCACACATGTGCACAGGGTTAATTAGCATTTGCTTACTTTGCTGTCTCAAATTTAGATGACTAAGTGAAATGTTCAAACATACATGTTATGTCATTTACTGAAAGTATCTTTGAACAATTAATTTAACCACACAGTACTTCTATATAAATACAATTTATAAACTGAATTTTAGCTGGTTATTTACTAGATAATTCAATCAGTTTGTCCTTCATATTAAATGTTTGGTGGATATCATGTGTTATGTATTAGATTTAACCCACTTATGTTTAACCTTGCAGTCATTGAGATGCCCTGCACAGCCATCAGGTTTGTTCAGAACTCGACGTACCCAACTTTGTACATGAGTAGTGTAGACAGGCCACTTATCTGTTTTATTTATATAGCACTGTCTTTATATTTTATCAACTTTTTGTTAAACACAAAATACCACATCCAAAATAAATTTTAAGGATGGTGTTTGGTATTTAAATTATAGTTTTTAAACTGAAAGATGTAGAGAGTTGAAAAGCAGTGAAAACTATGAAACCAGATCTTTAAAGTAATTTTGATTAAGTGTAAAAATTGGAGGAAAGAATGAAACAAGTTGTCATAAGAAATAATCCACAGAAAGTGAAATCTGACAGAAGCAAATGAACATCTGTAATTCCAGGAAAAATAACAGTCTTATGGAAGTGGCCATAAAAAGGTGGACACATAACATTTTAAACTACAATATGGCCCACTTCTGGTACAGTGGTATTCATGCAGACCCACAATGCCAAAAACTGGGTTTTGATACTCGTGGTGGACAGAGCACAAATAGCCCATTGTGTAGTTTTGTACTTAATTATAAACAAACAACTCACAACATGATTGAGGTCCTGATTATGTTCTTCTGATCATGTGGCTGGGTTGAGTGTTAGAGCTTAATAAAAGTCTATTTCCAGTGGCATGAGATATTCAGCTTACATTAAAAGAATGCATTCCAACTTGCACATATACATTAGACAAGTTACCTTGTCCTCCATTTAAAGATGTAACTGTACTGTTTGGTTGAGTACACAAGCTATGAAGGTATTGAATTGATTTTGAAATGTTATATCAGTGTGTAAATGAATAAAAAATATTATAACTGTTAAAATTTATAAATTTAAATGTTTGTACAAGAAATACAAAAAACGAAATGAGATTATATTTTGCT